>NC_066884.1:17479439-17641810 GCF_022985175.1 Labeo rohita | reverse complement strand
CGTAGACATTTGCCAGCAGCTTCCCAGGAAGTGGCGATTTTGTTTTCTTGAAATATGTGTGGATGGAAACGGTGCTTTTATTTGCCAATTCTGTATGCAATATTCCAGTTTTTCACAGAAATGTTAAATTCACAGCTTGATATGTAAAAACAGCTGATGATCACATGTGCCTCACTTTCATTCAGAAACAGGCAGCTCTACTGCAGACTTTTTCTGTCATTGTGTTGCACAGCAAAATAAATATACTGTATTGTCGGAGAAGATGATGATCTGATGCAGACCAAAAATTATCCTAATAAATTACAGCAGTTATGTTAGACTATGAGTGTTGAATTTAAAATTAATTTGTTAGAAATACATACACTCAGCACTGGGTGGCAGCATCCCTCAACAGCACTATCAACAGTGTGTCATATGAGGATATAGACCTACTTGAAGACTTGAAATATCAAGAAAAGCGCAGCACTGAGGAAACAGAGAGCTACACTAAAGACCGCAAGAATAATAATCTCAACAATGGAAAAACTGATGATTATTATGCTTTTCTTCTCAGCTCAGGACTTTGGTAAGAAAGATAACTATTTATCACACTTTACAGATACTATTTTAGTTACTTAATGTATGTAAATTATAAATAATTTAATCTATTTCCAGTGTGCTGGGGGCAAGACAGAGTTGAACAACCTTCAGGAGAAATGACTGCAAAAAAAGGAAATTCAGTTTAGGGCTGCACGATTAATCGCACGATGTCGTGAGGCGCGTTTAGTCAATGAAGCCGGTACTTTGATTAGTAGTAAAAAGCTCCATCACGTGCGTTCAGTACACAGAGCAAGTAATATCACAGAGCCGTAAAGCACTGACAAACTCATGCCGTCGCGCCAAAATCGAATACCCGATTTTGAGCGATTTTACCAGCTCAGCTTGTCAATGCTTTTTACGGTACGACCAGGTATTACTTGCCGCTCCAGCTGAACGCACGATGGAGCTTACTACTAATCAAAGTACCAACTATAGATGCATATTCATTTAAGTTACGCCGTTTAGAGGATAATGAGTGCCGCAACTGACAGTGCTCTCTGTCGTACAACACCGTTTAGGGCAGAACTGGGCAGACCCGGTCCTGAAGGGTCGGTGTCTCTGCAGAGTTTAGCTCCAACCCTGATAAAACTCACCTGAACAAGCTAATCAGTGTCTTCAGGTTTACTAGAAAGCTACAAACTGGTGAGTTTTATCAGGGTTGGAGTTAAACTCTGCAGGGACACCGGCCCTCCAGGATAGAGCTTGCCCAGTTCTGCCCCTAACGATGTTGTACGACGGAGAGCGCTGTCAGTTGCGGCACTCATTATCCCCTAAATGGCGCAACTTAAATAAATGTTTTTATTTTGCATTTTACTAGTTTTTTTTTTTAATTAAAAATTGTCAACCTACATTATTTACGGCATTTTAAACGACAGAAAGCGACATCAGTTGCGGCACTCATTATCCCCCAAACCAGACCTGGGCAAACTCGGTCCTGGAGGAAAGAAAATTCATTTAAGTTACGCCGTTTAGAGGATAATGAGTGCCGCAACTGACAGTGCTCTCTGTCGTACAACACCGTTTAGGGCAGAACTGGGCAGACCCGGTCCTGAAGGGTCGGTGTCCCTGCAGAGTTTAGCTCCAACCTTGATAAAACTCACCTGAACAAGCTAATCAGTGTCTTCAGGTTTACTAGAAAGCTACAAACTGGTGAGTTTTATCAGGGTTGGAGTTAAACTCTGCAGAGACACCGACCCTTCAGGACCGGGTCTGCCCAGTTCTGCCCTAAACGATGTTGTACGACAGAGAGCGCAGTCAGTTGCGGCATTCATTATCCTCTAAATGGCGCAACTTAAATTATTTTTTTTTATTTTGCATTTTACTAGTTTCTTTATTTGAAAACTGTCAAACGGCGTTATTTACCACATTTTAAACGACAGAAAGTGCCGCCAGTAGCGCTCATTATCCCATAAACGGTGTTATTCAAAATTATTTTTTTTATTTTGCATCATACTAGTTTTTATATTTGAAAATTGTCAAACGGCGTTGTTTGCTGCATTTTAAATGAGATGCATTATCAAAAATTGTCAAACAGCGTTATTTACGGTGTTTTAAACCTAATTTAGGCCTTCAGTTTACGTCGGTATTTGGTCGTGTAGCAATTTAACTGATGTTAACACTACTAACGTTACTACTTTTGTTGCGGTTGTTGTTTAACGTTACATTTTCTCACTCACCACAAGACAGGAGCGGCTGACTCTTCTTCTTCCATCAAATCCGCGAATCCGTGAGTTGTGGCCTCTAGCAGACACTGGCATGGCTTTGTTGTACTCATGGTAGTAGCCGCATCGTTTAATCGCTCGTTTGCAGCGTTGATTCGGGCGTATTTCTTCTCTTGTCTATAATCATCGTGTAGCGTGCGGTGGAGAGGAGATTCTCCCAGTCGATACCACTTTTCGTCCCATTGACTTCCATTTATAAAAGCAAAGGCCTGCAAAAGTTTGGCATTTTGCTGCATTGCATAGTTAACCTGCCAATTCGTATCACGTGAAACCGTGTGACCAATAGCAGATCGATACGTCACCGCGTGACCTCTTAGCTAGGCGTTGACTAGAAAGAATACAGCTCTTGCTACTGGGCATGCGCACATAAATCTAAGGTTATTTTTGTCACACTGTACAACAATAATACTTTTTTTTTTTATTATAGTAAGGGCTACGTTTATGGTTGGGGTAGGTGTAGACGTTATAAAACACAGTCTAATAGCTAGAACAATTCATTTCATTGTTAGTTTCCGGTCGGAGTTGTACCCCTTGGGAGAAACGAGTCTTTTCGAAGCTTCGCATCTGACGAGGAGACGAGTGAAGAATCCAGAATGTTCAATGAAGTGGAAAAATAAACAAACCGGGTTAAAATAACCCAAAAATAAAACAACCCAACCCACGTGTTCAGTGGAGAAAGAACCCATAGAGCCCATTTGACCCAGCGTGATCAACCAAACTGTGTTTACAGTACCTCAAACTACCCAGAATTTTGACCCAGCACAATTAACCCAACAATGTGTTCATAGAAGTAACCCAGCACTTTTTAGAGTGTAATTAAATCTATGAATAACTAGTGCTGTCAAATCGATTAATCGTGATTAATTGCATCCAAAATAAAAGTTTATGTAATATTTGTGTGTACAGTGTATATTTAATGTATATATAAATAGACACATAAATGTATATATTTAAGACATATAATAGTTTTATGTATAATATAAATCATATTGAAATATGCATATATATACACATGAAAATATTTCTTAAATATATATGTATAAATATACAGTATACAGAGTACACACACATACACAGTTTAAGTCAAAAGTTTACACACACCCTGCAGAATCTGCAAAATGTTAATTATTTTACCAAAATAAGAAGGATCATACAAAATGCATGTTATTGTTTATTTAGTACTGACCTAAATAAGATATTTCACATAAAATAAGTTTACATATAGCCCACAAGAGAAAATAATAGTTGAATTTATAAAAATGATCCTGTTCAAAAGTTTGCATATGCTTGATTGTTAATACTGTGTTGTTACCTGAATGATCCACACCTGTTTTTTGTTTTGTTTTTTTAAAGTGAAAGTTATTTAGTGAAAGTTAATTATGTTTGTCCTGAACAGTTAAACTGCCCACTGTTCTTCAGAAAAATCTTTCAGGTCCCAGAAATTCTGTGGATTTTCAGCTTTTTGTGTATTTGAACCCTTTCCAACAAAGACTGAGATCTTGAGATCCATCTTTTCACATAGTGGACAGCTATTAGAGGTAACAATTTTTAACAATTTTGTTCAAGTTGTTTTTTTTGTTTTGTTTTTGTTTTTAAATTGGTCAGTTGCTGCAAAACCAGTTTAAATGAATTATGTACCATAAGATGTATTACTATACATTTTACAGTAACAAACACATTGTTGTAGGTTTGCATATAAAATGTAATGACTTATAGGCCTACAAGTAGTCTATAGAAATTATAAAATGTACAGCCCTTTTTATCTTCTTGGAACATTATCACTGAATTTGTACCAGTAAAATTCTGGTAACCCATTCTGTAAAATGTACATTTTTAATTATGCAGTAGCAGCTTTTTTTTTTTTTTTTAAGTTAGACCAAAAACTTCTGTGCTTTTGACAAAATCAATATGTAAACCCCACCTCAACCACAAGATGGCAGTGTTTCATTTCTAAAAACAGAAAAGATGTGGCAAAAGCTTTATATGCTGTGGTAACACACTAATCTACAGCTTTTGACGTTTGCATCATTATGGGAATTATGATGTTTATGATGTTATGATGTGATATAATATTGAAGCTATTTACTAGTGTACATTTAAATTGTCCCATACTATTATATATTATTGTGACATTTTTGTTACAGCGCACTAATCATTCTGAGATTAAGTTTCAATTTTGGTCACGCTGAAACAGGTTTGCTTCTATTTCCTTAAATAAATTGCACCATTCATTCCTCCTCCTGTTTTAACAAGCCCCACTATCACACATCACTCACATTTTTTAAGAATGACTACTTCTAGTCAATATCTCAGTAATATGGTGTGATGTGATTTAAGATTAATCACTAAAGACACCAAAATCAGTAGCAATTTGCCACCAAGTACATTTACAACCACAGCACTAACAGAAAACAATAAACTGATGTCTGCAGCGCTGATCCTTCATGTTAAATCAACAAACCATCTGTTCTTGGAAAGGAAATGTCTAAAATGAAGACCACATGGACGGAGATCACAAGGCTTGGTGAATTACAAAACAGAGTAAAGATCAAGGATAAATCCATGGATAAAAAAAAGGAAACACAATGGAACATCCAAAACAGAAGCTGTGGAGTTTGGAAACAAAAGCTAATAGAAAAAAGTACTGGAAAAATATATGGGAGAAGAACTAAAAACAGAAGAGCAGCTCTCGCTGCCTAAAAGACCTTAAAACAAATCATATTTCAGAAAGCAGATACATAAAAAACAGAAAGTTTATATTAACAAAGGTCTTTTTTATGAGTTAGAACAAATAGTAATATATCCATAGGTTAACATTGCCACATTTAGAGGGCATAGTAACATTCCCATAATATAATTTAATGTAATGTAATATAATATAATATAACATAATGTAATAATATGACTATTAAGAGTCACATGGTCATGGTCAGGGATGTACATATACTCATATATCCATTTCTCATATTCAGATTGTGCAGTTACAGATGCCAAGTATCCACAATTTACAGCTTAAAATTCACCCCTCCAAGGTGTCCACTTAAACCCAGGCACCTCTAAATCAATCTCTCCTATTTTCTCAGGATACGGCCAATTACCCGCTGCTTAGCAGGACTATTAAAGTCTACCTAAACCGACATCAGCTTTAATAGCCCTATCCCATCAGCACGCATATACACACCGATATAGACGTGCTCTCATACACACACACACTGTGTCATATAGTTATAAGATTCCATCCTCCCCCATTGGCCACGCCACCATCCCCCCTCCTGCCATCACACAGGCGCGATCACTCTGTGTCTAATAGCCTTACCCAATTACGGCCACAGTGCTAGAGGAGAAAGGATGATGAGATCCCCAAACATGTTAATGAAGAACCTACGGCATACCTGCCTTATCTTAATAACCTAAAACACACACATACACTCTCACACTCACACACACGGAGCAATCCGCCAAATGTCAATTGTGTGTCTCCTGGGTATGTGTGTGAGAGCGTGTGATTGACACAGAGACAATGGCCGCAGGTCCCATTCATAAACGCAGAGGCGAGACGAACCGATGGAGGCAAAGGAAGAGAGAAAGACAGAGTTAAAGACAGACAAGTAGTTTAATGTTACAGTGGAACCTGCTTGACCACAGAGTTTTAAAAACAAAGCAGTATCTGCAACTAACAGAATATTTAGATAAAATTTACATGAAAGTTTATTTTTGAGGCATGTTTTGCATTTGAACATACAAGCTACATTTTAACATGCAGTGCTGATATCAAATGATGTCTTTTTCACTTGTTAATTAACAATATTAACACTAACAGTTAAAAAAATAGGTGTTTGCCTACTTGAAAAAGTGATGCATGGCTTTTTAAATTTGAATTCATTTATGTAATTATTCAGTGTAAATGTCTTCACTGAACTAAAATGTCAAGCTGTTGACTTAAAATTTGAAACCATCATTGAAGATTAAAAGATATCAAAAAGAATTTGGTGCAGCCTTTTCCCCTTATTTGAATAGTTTTGCATTTTATAATGTGTGTACATCAGACATATACATGTCAAGGAGAGCAAAAGGCTTGCTATCTTAAAGTCGAGATGCAATGGAAGTATCTTTTCTTATTTGTTTTGTGACGTCTATCTATCTAATCAAACCAGGTTGTCATGAAGGACAAAACTTCACTTGGGATTCTATCAGTTCCTAATTGGATGGAGGCAGATCCAAGTGCAAGCTTTCAGTTTATTGTAAGAAGGGTTTTATTAAAGGGTTTAATAAAAGTAAACATTTTATAAAAACTGGAGAAGTCTAGCTGGCATACATGACCAGAGAGAAGTCTGTAATTTCTCCAGAAGATTGATTTATAATGGTTCAACTTAAAAATCACATTGCAACTGAAAAACTGTATTGAGTTGCATTATCCCTGCTAAAAAACAACAACAAAAAAATAACAAAACTTGCATATTTTGCTGATTATTGCTGCTGAAAATGGTCAGTTATTGTCATTTTTTGGGCTGTACTAATCGGTTGGACCGGTAAAAACATTTGGAGTACTATAGACTGCCAAAAGTTACAACAAAGCAAGGAGAAGAGTGCAAAAAAAAAAAACTGCCTGAGGAACAAAAAGCGTTTGTAGCTGGCCAAACTGAACCAGGATTTCCATGGCAAGAATTGTGACAACATTCATGTTTGTTCTTATCATTTCCAGTCAGGTATGTGAAATATTAGGTTAGTATCTTAATACTGCTCATGCGTATCTTTACCACCTATTAACTTTAGTTTGTCAAAATATTGCGCCCTTTCCTGCTTACAAAGTTCTTCTCTATATTATTTAGCAGCTTCCACATGTTTTTCTGTGGTGTAGACAGCATAAATTAGCAACATATTCAGTAGTACATGCTGTTGTTTACATCAGAGTATCGCCAATATGGCCGCACATTCGGTTAACTGACCAAATCGTAAGTGCAAACCCTCTATTGCTTGAGCGTATTCAACCCCTAACATTTTGCGCTCTCAGCAAAACACGCTTCAACTTCACAATAACCAGCTTTCGCATCTCTCCATGTGTGAATGCTTGCTGAAATTGGCCTGGTCAGCTGTGTTAAACCAGGCCACCGTTTCACCTCCAAGGCTTGCTTTCATTCCCTTATTACATATATTTTACAGACACTATTTGAGTGCGAACACACACCCTGAAACACTTCATGGTTATTGACAGAAAGAAAAAGGGCCCTATTATTCCTGAGAGAGCTTGTGTGTGAGGCTTCATCTTAACTTGTCAACAGTCCTTACATACTGTCAGCAGAGCAAGCACTGGTGACATACCCATCACTCTTTCCCTCGCTTTGAGTCTAGTACACAGAACAGACACACACTCACACATACGAAAGGATCGATAGACGTCTGTGCTGCCCACTGAAGACGGGACTGTCTGCCGCGGCCTAATCTCCACGTCCCCGGGAGCACATTATGGGCACGTGCCGGGTGTTAACCCATTAATCTGGCGATGGTCGGATGTGAATGTTCCCTGTCCCACGGGAGTGTGTTGTGGTGATAGATTGAGCTCTATGTGTGTGCGCGCACAGCAAAGAGTGATCTTCAATTCTTAGTTTGAGCAAATAGAGATCGAGGGCGAGCACTTGTGAGCTTTCTGTTTCTCTCTTTGTCTCTCCCGTGCTCATTTGGAGTCTGGTCACAGCTATCTCCGCTTTGTCTGACTGCCGCCTGATTGCTGTTTGATCCTCGAGCGATCACGGCGTTTCTCTCGCCAGCTCGTCCCGTCAATCTGTTTGCTTTGCGCTATTTGTTTCCGTGGTTATACAGGTGTACTCAGCTAATCTGATTGGTTTGACAGAGGCTGTTAGAACACAAACACCCGCGTGTTCCAATCAATAGCGTCATTAAATGTGAATTAGGGCTAACTCAATCAAACTACCCAGTTTAACACCAATCTCGGTCGTTTACCATGGTTACACAGGGAGGCCATATTGCTAACTGAGGTGCGGATCTTTGTGGATCGCGGCAGGAGCTGTCAGTCACTCCGGCATCAAGGGATGGTAGGAGGGAAATATAAGGAGTCTCCATGGTCTCCTCGAACATATCTAATAGTGAATTTTGCAGAACACTTCAAATGTTTTTTAAATCCAGGATATGTTTGCTGACTGCCGCTTGTCGATGTGTTGTTTGACAAAATGCTTTGTCTCTGTGATTAGTCTGTCTGCATGTACACACTGATCAATCACATCTCCATTCATGCCATGTGTGTCAAGATGCATTATATTGTCAAATATGTCAAATACATATGACATGGTTCTTTATGTTTCCTTCATGGTGGTGTAACAGCAGGCCTCTTTCAGACAAAAAATAAAAAATGCTGAAAAATGACAACATAGTGGGCCTATGATCATATGGAAGCCCGTTTCTGCCACTGAATAAAAATTTAACAAGGTAATGGCGACCTTTTATGGCACAATTCTGACATTTGTTCTTGCAATTGCAAGTTTACATCTTGCAATTCTGACTTGTTTCAGAATTGCGAGATATAAACTGGCAATTCTGACTTTTTGTCTCAGAATTAATATAAACTTACAATTGTGAGTTATTCTGACTTTTACAAACTCAGAATTGCATGTTTGTATCTTGCAATTCTGAGTTTTTTCTTGCAATTGCAAGTTTATATCTCACAATCCTGACTTTTTTTCCCCCCAGAATTGTGAGATTGAAACTCACAATTGCAAGTAAGTCAGAATTTCAAGATATAAACTGTCAGTTCTTTTTCTCAGAACTGCATGATATAAACTTACAATTGTGAGTTATTCTGACTTTTACGAACTCGCAGTTACAAGTTATTTTAACTTTCAGAATTGCGAGAACAAACTCAGAATTGTATGTTTGTATCTTGCAATTTTCAGAATTGTGAGAATTAAACTCGCATTTTTTTTTTTTAAAGTAAGTCAGAATTTTGGGATATAAACAGGCAATTCTGACTTTTTCTCAGATTTGCATGATATAAATTTGCAATTGTGAGTTATTCTGACTTTTACAAACTCAGAATTGCACATTTGTATCTCACAATTCTGAGTTTTTCTCACAATTCTGACTTTTTTCATAACAATTGCAATTGCAAGTCAGAATTGCGAGATATAAACGAGTAGTTCTGTTGTTTTTTTAATTGTGTGATATGAACTCTCTACTTGCAATTACAAGTTATTTTGACTTTTCAGACAAGTTTATATCGCATTTCTGAAAAAAAGTCAGAGTTTATATCTCGCAATTCTGGCTTTATAAACTCGGAATTCTGACTTTATAACTCACACTTGTGAGTTTATATCTCACAATTCCGACTTTTTTTTTCATAACTGTGAGATATAAACTTGAAATTGCAAGTACGTCAGAATTGCGAGATATAAACTGTTCTGAGAATTAGGCAATTCTGCGTCATTAAATGTTACTCTGACTTTTAAGAATTGTGAGATACAAACTCAAAATTGTGTGTTTGTATCTCACAATTCTGAATTAGTTTTTCTCAGAATTGTGAGACTTGCAATTGTGAATTATAAAGTCCTGTTCTGAAGGGAAAAAAATACTAATATTTTCACAGAACTGCGCAATAAACTTGCAAATGTGACTTTTTTTCGTCAGAATTCCTCAGTTTATATTGCAATTCTCACAAATTCTCACAATTCTGACTTTATGACTTGCAATTGTTTGTATCTCATAAAAGATGTGAACTCATAGTTGGGAGAAAAAAAGTCAGAATTGTGAGATAAAAAGTCGCAGTTACCTTTTTTATTTTTTATTCAGTGGCAGTAGCAGGCTTCCACAATGAACGTATAGAAAAGCTCTCTAAAAAAACTCAAATGTTGTTAAATCTATAGTATTGTGTTACTAAAATCCTCTCTGTCCATCAGGAAACAACTGTTTTTCATCTGATACACAGTTCACTGAACAACTTCAGCTGTGTTTATTTTCAACTAACAAGAAACAGATTTTTTAACAGTAGCTTATGTCTTTGAAAACTACGAATGGAAATGGCCCATTTTCTCTTACTTGTGGAGACAATAGTTATTCAAGCAAGAATTATGCCTTGCAGAAATGAAAATTATTACTTGCACAATTGGGTTAAATAGCAGCAGAAGTGCACAGTAAGAATCAATATAAATGTGCAATAATAAGTAAAAACGTAAAAAAAAAATGTGTAAAAAATTAATTTTAAAAGGTCAAAATATATTAAACAATACAAAATATCTACACTCATGGCATGGGTCAGTCCCTCAGTCATCTTTCAGATCACATACACACACAGGTTGCTTTTAAGAAACTTAGATCCATCTATTTTGAACAGTTGCCAACTACAACAAAGCATGTCAATAATACCATAATATCTTAATTTTACTCTTGCTGTGACAGGATACCACATTACCAAAAGTATGTAGTCACACCATTCATGTGTTCACATACTTTTTGGCCGCATTTTTTTGTAAAGATAGTATGCAACCAGCATGCACTTCATTCAGCCAGCATAAACTGCATTCTGTGTGTGGATTTGATATATTAGGTTTTAGACACAAGCCCCCCTGCTCTGCCCCGTGGACAGATTCTCCTAATGAGAGACCAGTGCATTTGTGTACTAACATCATTACTGTAATCACAGACACTGATGAGGTTATCATTACCACGATGTCCACGGTCGCACACACAAACAGTCGCACGCTCACGCATAAATAATCTACTGTCGCAGTGTTTGTTAATGTAATTGATGTAGATATGAAAATAACCTGCAGTTCCTGCTGTAATTGGTACATATAAAATGTGATGAATACATAACACACTACATAATAAGTCTTAATTAATACACGCACACTGTACAAAGCTTCACTGCGGTTATATATGCATCCTGTACTACAAAACATTTTTTTATATAGATTTATACTGCTGTATCTTACATTAAATCTCATTATTGCAGTAAAGAAAGAGTCATGGTTGTAAATGACAAATATCCTGCTCATACGTACAAAAAATTAAACTGGAATACACTACACAACTGTTAAAATCTAAGCAGATTTTAAAACATTTTCCAACTTTGTAAATGGTAACAGAAAAAATTGTATAGTACCTATCATACACTATACGATTTTCTGTGCCCAGTATCTGCAGACTGGCTCTGATTTTTGGCAACTAGTGCCAAGTCCTCCAGACTTTAAATCTGGGCAAAAGTTGTGGTATATTTCTCTCACACCCCTGTGGACTGTTTGAGTTGGTTTCTCCCTCTGTTGCCCATATTTGGTCCTTCCTGTTCCTGTCCTTGTCAAGTCATTATTAGTTAATCACCCACACCTGTCTGTGTATCATTATCTTGTCTATTTAAGTTGCCTTCAGTGCTGTGTTTGTTGTCCGGTCTCATCAATGTATGCGTGTATTTACCCTCCTCCTGTGGATTTTCCTTTTTTGGATTTACCTTTGGAATATAATAAAGACTTTATCTTTGACCTTCGTCTTCGTTCGCCCTTTCCTCGCACGATACGTGACGGAAGACCGGACCTTTAAAACAGTTGTATGATGGAAACCGCAGCAAGATTCGCCGCCCTAGCCCCCAAGGATCTTCCATTTGTGGAGTTTGCCTGGGAATTCTGCAGTCTTGCCTCAGTAACGGCGTTGGGCGACGCCACCATCAATTCTCTGTTCTGGATTGGGGCCAATTACCATCGTACCGTGGACCTCCCAGACACCTCTGGACTGAGCTGGAGGGAAGGTATCCTTCGGTGTCTGGACAATGTCCGGCCCCGATCCAGAACTGGGCGCCCAGAGCCCAGCCAACCCACACCCCGACTCGCGGAGCCAGAGCCCGAGCTGAGAGCGACAGAGCCATCGCCAAGGGGAGCGACAGCGCAGAAGATCGCTACGGAGCCTGAGCCAAGCCCGTCCAACCAGGTCAAAGATAAAGGGTCTGCCAGTCTCCATCGGCGTTATGGCTGGAGGATCCCTCGTCTCCGCCTCCAGCCTCTGAGTCCTGCACTCCGCCTCGGCCCTCCGACCCAGCGGCTCCACCCCGGCTCTCAGCTCCCTTGTCTCCACCGTCGGCCATCGGCCCACTAGCTCCACCGGGCTCCTTCGTCCCTCCGGCTCCGCCTTGGTCGGTCATCATCCCGCCATCGCCTCAGGACTCCACTCCTACAGCTGTGTCTCGTCGCTGCGTCCCACCGGCTCCGTTGGGCTCCTCCCTCCCTCCAGCTCCACCTCAGTCCTCTGTCACTCCTGCTCCGCTGTGGACCTCCGGATCTCCGCCTCTGCCTCGGTCGCCAGAGCCTTGGGCTCCGCCTTGGCCCTCCGGATCCTCGGTGTTGCCCAGGATCATCCGCTCTCCGTCTCCGCCTCGGGCTACACCTCCACCTGCTCTGCCACTGTCGGTTGGCCCCCTGGAGTTATGAGCCATTCCTCCACCATGGCTCCTCCCTCCGTCGGCTCCGCCGTGGGCTACCATTATAGCTGCAGCCTGGGTCTCGCCTGGCTCCTCCTGCTCAGAGTCCCTGCTGTCTCCTCCCTGGCTCCTCCCTCTGTCGCCACCGCTCTGGACTTTGTTGTCCTCCTCCCAGGAGTCCGTCCTCCGCCAGAGCCTCCTCCTACACTCCGTTGTTTTTTTTTTTTGTTCTACGGCGCGAGGTCGTGCCTTCCGGGAGGGGAGAGTAATGTCACACCCCTGTGGACTGTTTGAGTTGGTTTTTCCCTCTGTTGCCCATATTTGGTCCTTCCTGTTCCTGTCCTTGTCAAGTCATTATTAGTTAATCACGAAAATGAAGGTCAAAAATGATGGAGTAGTGTAAAACAACAGGTGTAACTGAAGCAAAAGTTATGCATTTTAAAACGAAAATGCACTAGTGTAAACGCAGCCTTAGTTTTCAAATGTCGAAAATGGCGGAGTAGTGTAAACAACTACTCTGGGGGAGTAGTGCTTTTTAAAACGAAAATGCATTAGTGTAAACGACAGGCGTAACTATAGCAAAATGCTTTTTTGAAATGAAACTTAGTGTAAACGTAGCCTAAAAATACCAAATGTGTATGGTTTCCAGTATCTGTATACTGGCTCTGATTTTCAGCCTCCAACTCATCCAGACTGTAAATCAGGGCACAAATCCGGGCAAAAGCTGTGGTGTATTCCAGGTGTAAAGGAATAGATCACCCAAAAATTAAAATTTGCTGAAAATTACTTTACCCTCAGACCGCCTAATATGTAGATAAGTTTGTTTCTTATTTATCAGAACATATTTGGAGAAGTTTAGCATTACTTCACTTGCTCACCAATAGATCCTCTGCAGTCAATGGGTGCCGTCAGAATGAGAGTCCATAGAGTGGATACCAAAACATCACTATATAATCCAAAATTCCATAAATTAGCTATTACTTCCAAGTAAAATACAAGTCCTCTCTCCATATTGCTTTCTCCAGTGGAAAAATAATTTAATCTGAATCAGGAGAGAAATATGCACAGATCAAGCACCATATATATATATGCAAAAACAGTCCAAAACAATTCTAAACATATGCTGGTGGATTTTAATGTGAGAGGACAACAAAGGATGGATTTTCTAACTGAAGAAAATGTTGTTATAGATTATAGTGTATATGTATAAGTGATTGTTTAGCGTTAAAACACCTTAATGACGGATTTGTTTCTTACAAACATGCAGCTTTTTACTTTACAGAATATTAAATGGACTGGAGTCATTATTTCTGGATTACTTTATGTCTGAACGATCATTCTGACGGCACCCATTCACTGCAAAGGATTCCATTGGCGACCAAGCGGCAAATAAAAGCGGCAAAGTTTTCTTGGATGGTCTGAGGGTGCAAATTTCAGCAAATTTAAACTTTTGGGTGAACTATTCCTTTAAGGCTGAAATACACCATAATTTATGCTAGGATTTTTGGCCCGGTTTACAGTCTGTAAACTATTCCTTTAACAAATTCAGTATTAAAAAGAGAAAGTCTGGAAAAAAAAAACAGAACAATGGGATTATGAGAGGAAATGACACATCCAAGTGTCTTTGTCCTGTTTGACCCCTCTCTATTGACCTTCAGTATCTCAGCAGCTCCTCTGTGGATCACGGTACAGATGTTTGCGGTGCCGCGGCGCACAGTGATTTCCCATGTGTTCTCCCCTCCCTCCACCCTTCTTTCTCGCCTCTCCTCCATCTGATATAGATTGCTGGCTGGGGTTCAGTTGCTAATTGAATATGCTATGCGTCTGTTCAAATGACAGGAAATAGGGGAATGATGATTAAGAGATGAAATCAATTCAGCTCAACAGCTGCTGTTTGCTGTCAATTTCATTACAGGCATTCAGAAAAAAGGATTGAGATACTTACGTTTGTTAGCACATTAGCGGTCAACTTTCATGCAGCCGTAACATCTGTTTAGCTTCCTGGATGTGAACAGGATGCTTGTAGAACAGCCAAATTAGCATGTCGAATCTCGCTAGGTGGGGCTATTCGCTTACCTGAATCTGTCGATGATGCTTTCCTAGTATTTCCACATTCACACACACATTGAGTTTACCCTCTGACAGGCCCCTAAGCTGTGATTATCTGCACAGGCAGCACAGGGATCTCTCATAAGCATCCTAACCCCTGCCTGCCAATAATTAGCCCCAGTTAATTACAGCCCTACTGCAGGTTAAGCTAGTGAAAATCACCCAGGAGATACCCTCACACCTTCAGGTACACACACATACACGCTCACTCCTCCCGAGACTGGTTTTATGAGCTCAGTGTCCAGAGCTGAGCCTGATCAGCGTCAATATTGTAACTGACAGCTGACAACATCGGCCCTCAACACTTGCATACACACAGCAGGCGCACAAGCAACAGGGGGGAGTGCAGGACGGAAAGATTAAGAAATGGCTTCGGGTTCTGATGTACTGGGGGGACTGACTCACTCTTGTTTCCTTTGGCTGCTTGCCTTTACCTCCCTCAGATTTCTTCCTATCTTTTTTTTCTTTCTCACGCCCTCATTTTTAGTTGTCCTCTTTACCTTCTGTATTAAAACAGTTCTATGATTGGTTTCATGTTGAGTTGCAAAAACTTAAAATAGATTATTGGAAATAAGTCATGAAAGCCATCCGCTAGCATTAATGGTAGCTGCCTGGCTGGAGCAGGATCTCCAAAAGCTAACTCAGTTCTGTAGCTAGGTTGTTTCGAGCTGTTTTGTCAAAGACTAAGAAAATGTAACATTTATTTCACACCATAAATTTGTTATTTTGGCATTATTTATGTACTATTTTAGTATTTATTCATAGTTACAAATAGCTTTTTTTACCCTATTCTCAGCTTTCATTTTAATTTTACCTTAAGTGTTAGTAATTCTGATCTGTGCTTTTGTATTTTTCGTTTGAAAGAAAAAAAAAAAAGTAATTAAGTACTTTAGTAGTTTAAGTATTTATAACTTCAGTTTTTAATTATTAATTTAAGCTTTTCATCTAATATTTATATTAAATTTTATTTCAGATTGAACTGTTTATTATAATTTTAGTAGTTAAAACTTCGTAGTTAAAACAAGGCAACATATCTAATTTTCATTTTAGTTTTTTAAGTTGTATTTTATTTGATTTAATTTCAGATTTATTTCATTAAACAAATATTATTTTTACTTTCAAAGGAAAAAGTCATATAAATCCTAGAAACTATAAAACACTCAAAATACTGAAACTAACAGTTACAGAGTGAAAACAAACAAAGACTAAACTGAAAAGACGGACTGAAAAAAAAAAAAAATTCATTCATAAAAACTAAATCCAAAATTCAGTGCTAGACTGAAACAACCCAGCGCTGGGTGAAATATGGACAAACCCAGTGATTGGGCTGTTTTGACCCAGCGATTGGTTTAAATGTTTAACACCACCTTCTGGGTAGTTTTATTTAGCTATTGCTGTCCACATTTCACCCAGTGCTGGGTTGAATGTAACCCAGCATTTTTTAGGGTTTTGGTAAAATGTCTCTTGTAATATAATGACATATCCGTAATTTATATTAATGTTACATATTGTTGTTTCTGCAGAATACACGGCTACTTCTTAAAGACTGCCAGTGAAGATAAATGTTTTTTGGGCCTAGATGGTATAGTTCTTCTACTAGGGCTAGTGTGATACTAATATGTCAAATTTCACTTTGGTTGATGAAGCATGACAAAAATGTGGGGTCATATGGGTTGTTAAAATACAAAAAGGTGCATGTGAGAATGTACTGGGAGTGAGTCTACCAAATGGCACAGCACTGATTTTGCTTAAAATAAATTATGTTTTGGTTTATATTCAGCTCAGGATCATCAAATTTTTTCATGAAAACTGTGTTAGTCTCTTACTTTCAGAATACGTGTTTTTATCATCGGCTTGACAGCATCATTTTATCAAGCGCAAAATCACACTCACAATAGCTGTAAACTCTCTGTGTTTCCTCAGTGAGTCATTAAAATCATATAACCTTCATCGCTCTCATGGGAATCTGAGTGATAGCTGGCCATCCGCAACAACACAATTAACCATTAGAGATCAGTAATGAGCCAATTAGCAATTACACACTCTTTAAGAGTCATCAGTGTGTGCTTAATTCACACCTCTGGAACTTGTTAAAGTTGTGTTTTTCATTCAGCTGGCCCATAATTCCTCTTTCCCATTCTCCACTCAGTCCAAGTGACTTAGACAGCACTCCTTTGGCGTTCCTTTGCTTTCAACCATATATTCATAACCCTATCTCAAAAAGGGGGAATGTTTAAAATATTGTGATTTTTCAGTTATTTGTGAGATCACTCTATCACTTAGTCCATGTTAATGAAGCGTTATGCCAGTGTGAACCTCCACTTCTTGAACAGTCCCCAATGACCTTATTATCCTGAATAATACTTCCGTTCCAACGAAAGGCTTCTATGTACACATTCACTAAACACATCCTCAGTTAATAGCATCACCCTAAAAACTCTAGGGATGGCCAAGTCACCCTTTACAAAATGTTAGAGAAAGAAATCAACAAAGATGCATATGTACAGTGCGTTGCAAAAGTATTCATAATTTTTTTTTTTTTTTACATGTTTTTGTCATGTTGCTGCATTATGTTAAACTGCAGATAATTGCCAAATGTTGATGTGTAAATCTCGCTGCATCATAGCCAAAAAGACTGCAAAGGTGCGTCAGCTACAGGTAAGTACTGAGTTAAGGGTATGAATACTTATGCAATGTACTCATTTCAGTTTTTTTTATTTTTAATACATTTATGAAGTTGACAATTCTGTTTTTGCTTTGTCATTATGATGCATGGAGTGTAGATTGATGTGGAAAAAAAGTAATTTAAAACAGTTAACATAAGGAAGCAACATAACGAAACATGGAAAAAAGGGGTATGAATACTTTCGCAAGGCACTGTATAGCTCGACAACTGCACAAAAATATTTCCTTAACCAGATTTTTTGTGTTGTGTATTACATTTTGTAGAACAAAATATACTTGAGAAGCTACATTTCTTAACACGTCTTCAAAATTAAAGGGATAGTTCACGAGAGTACCCCATGAACGTGTGTCAAAGACTGACACGGAAGCAAAGAAATTGTTGAATAAAGTTGTTATTTTTGCTATCTTTGCACACAAAAAGTATTCTTGTAGCGTCATAAAATTAAGGTTGAACCACTGATGTCACATTAACTCTCTTTAAACCATGTCCTTACTACCTTTCTGGGCCTTGAACTCGGTAGTTGCGTCGCTGTCTTTGCAGGGACAGAAAGCTCTCAGATTTCATCAAAAATATTTTAATTTGTGTTCTGAAAAAAATGAATTTCTTACGGGTTTGGAACGACATGAGGGTGAGTAATTAATGACAGAATTTTAATTTATAGGTGAACTATCCTTTTAAAGGTTTTTTTGTTATTTATTTGCTGTTTTGTTCTTGTTTTAAGCATAAAACTAAAATCATTTATTGTTTTTTAATTAATAAATTGATTTATTTGTGTAACTTAAAAACGTAAAATTTCTTTGCCAATGCATAACTGAACATCATTTACTATTGGCAAATTATTTTCATCATTTTCAAGCATAAATCTTAATGCATTTACTTTAAAACTTTTTTTTTAAGGTAGCATATCTTGAATTAATATATCTCTGGAAAAAAACTGTTAAAATATGGTTCTCAAATACAATTTTCTTGTTTCAATAATGTTTAGATACTGTTTTTTTCTTATCCGTTTGGTAAACTTAAATGTTTTATTGATTGAAACATATACCTACAGTAGATCAATTTCGCTGTTTTAAAAAACAAACATTTTTCAGTGCATGGCAAGGGATAAAACTTCAAATATATAATTCAATTTCCAGCCTAAATAGCCTATGCCTTCTCATTTATTTTAATATATATTTCATAAATATATTTTACCGAAAAACACAACAAAAATACATCCATTCATCCATTCTCCAAAACCTGTGTCATTGGAGTCTTAAAAAGTAGTCTACAGACTAAGAAAATTATTTTGATGTATAGAAGTTATCTCTCTTTGAGTTTCATTCAGCTTCTAAAACAGATGCCCAATTACTAATAAACATCAGTGGTCCACAATGTCATTATCTCAACAACTGAGTTTCTCCCTCCCAAACCAACAGCTCAGCTCACCCTGTTGACTCTTAATTAAATCCTTGGCACGCATATTCCTTTACCTCTCCATTTGCACGCACGCACACACACACACTCGCACAATGAAGTGTTGTCTTACTCGCGAGCTGATAGCTTTTAAGGGTGGGTGCTTTTATTGAGGGACCGCGCTGTGGGTTTATCAGAGCGGTCTGTGAATAAATGGCTAACCCTCGTGCCCTCTCTGTAATTCCGGCGCTTTCCATTAGCTGCTGTATTGATAACGGTCATTAGCATATTTATGGTGATGGCGGGAACGTTATTGTTTGTGTTGGTTATTAATCTTCCCTCTGAGCAACTGCTCTGACAGCTCAATCTATTCTGCCATCGCGACACACACCCGCTCACACGCGCAGCGCTTTCAAGTTGAACGCCGCTTTTGTTTGAGGGTAAATAGGCGGTGTCGGGGGGCGCGCGGGAAGCAGGACGGGATGGGTGATTGACGCGACCCCTCCTCAGGTGAGCGCTGATCTCCAGCTGGGCCGAGAGCTCACTGGCATCACTGTCACTCCGCCAACCGCTGCCAGCGTCACGCGATCGCTCCTCCTGATTACAACAGGATCTAAATGCGCAAATGAAAATGCATTTACTGTAAACGCACATCTGTAATACAGTTAAACACTTTTGAGAGTGATAGAAATGGGACAGCTGAAGTCGATGGGCATCAATAGTGCTTGGTTTGTGTAGTTGACTCTAAAGGGAGTTGTTTTTGTGCCCGAGGAGGGCGGATGGGGGTAGCTGAGCATCTAATCAGGGGTCCCAGGTGACTGGTGAATATGCGTGGTGTCACTCCTTCTGTTTGAGTGACAGCTCGCTGATTAAGGGCCAACTGAGGGCTGGAAAGCAGCCAGGATCACTGAGGGCAATGAGCATCTCCAACACACATTCTCAAACCACACACACACCATCTCTATAAACACACAGCACTCCTACATCAGAGCAAAACACCTGAGAGGGAGGCAAAAGCAGAAGGGGTTTGGGTCAGTGTTTACCTTGCTCAAATGATATCCAAAGCTTCAGTGGTTCAAAGTCACATTTACTCAGTAGCGTTTTCAGGTACCACGCAACCCACGCAACTGCGGGACATGATTTCATCCGAGGGGAATCGATTGATCTATAGCACTAGATATAAAATAGCAATTGTCTTTAACTCAATAAAGATCACATTTTCTAAGCTTTCAGCATGGGGTCATTGGGTTCGACACAAGATAAATGTGCTTGAAAGCAAACTGTTTTAAAAGAGTAGTTCACTTCCAGAACATACATTTACAGATAATCAACTCACCCCCTTGTCATCCAGGATGTTCATGACTTATCTTCAGTCATAAAGAAATTGTTTCTTGAGGAAAACATTACAGGATTTCTCCCCATATAATGGAATTCAATGGTGCCCACGAGTTTGAACTTCCAAAATGCAGCTTCAAAGGGCTCTAAACCAGGGGTGCTCAATCCTGGTCCTGGAGATTGACTTTCCTGCAAAGTTCAGCTCCAACCCTGGCTCCAAACACACCTGAACCAGCTAATTAGGATCTCAAGGAGCACTTGATAATTACAGATAGGTGTGTTTGATTAGGGTTGAAACTCTGCAGGAAAGTCGATCTCCAGGAACAGGGTTGGGCACCCCTGCTCTAAACGATTCCAGCCAAAGAAGGTCAAACGCCCTTTACAAAAAAAGGTAAAACAGTGATGTAGGACGGTTTTGAAGTTGAAGCAGAAAATGAGATGGGAGTTTTTTGACATTTTTATTCACTTGTTCCTCATGCTGGGAACCTTCCGATATCTGTACAAAGATAAGAACAAGGTGTTTAAACAAAATGCATCAAAGCGAATGTTCTTTCACTCCATTTGTCCTATTGACGACAGACTCAAGCGCGTGGACTGTGTCCAAAAGTGAACACGCATCTGTATCCAGAGTAGACAAGATAGTGGCAGTGACTGTAATTTCTATTTGCTTATGACACGATGCGACTCTCGCATTCATTATAATCAAGTGTTAACTGTTAAACGACTGAACGCCAGTGGGCGGGGCCTATGGTGAGAAGATGACTAAATATGTCAAACAACCAAGGCAAATTTTAAACATTTAAACATGCAGAGACAGATCCTTACCCTGTTCAACACTGAACTAGCAAGCAATTCCAGCTGCAGTGCTGAACCGATTCCCTATTGAGAGTCTCTGCATTATCACGTCTTCTCGCTCATTGTCTTACACGGACGACCAACCTTCTTGGGGGACTTGAATGAATTTGTGTCATTGTAAACCTGCAATATTTGAGAAATCACAGATTTGCAATGACCAACTTCTGTTGCAATGGCTTTCATATGGACAACCTCCTGTTGCAAGGTTTCATTTACCTTGGAGTGGCCCGCCATCTTGTAAACTCAGTGAAAATTGGAGGAATGCTGCCAGTTAAATAGGGTTTGTCATATAAATAAAGAAATTAGCACCAGATGCCAGATTTACAACAATAAATTGGAGGTATCTATAAGCATTTTGTAATTTTGATCAGAGTTCTCTTTCAAATCTCATTTAAGTTTTTAAAATGTGCTTCAGATTACAACTGATTTATGAAATATACTTAAAAATCAAACAGGACTAAGCAGTGACTTTGAAATTTAGGAAATTATAGGTTGATCTCCACTGTACATCCAAAACTACAATGGTTCGCTAAGCCACTTTTGCCTGAATAAAAACACTAGTTATGAAATAGTAACAGTCTTTATCGGCATAGAAATTACATTTTCTAAGCTTCCTGCACGGGGCCGTTGTCTATTATAAATTTGACACGTAACGTTTCTTTATCTTTGGCAATAAATAACTGGTTTTATTGAGGCTATCATTTTGCTCATAACTTGCCACGGAGAGATGTTATTGATTGCTATTTTAAAAAACGGAGCAAGGTTTTTATTTGTTTTATACCGCAAATGTAAATCAAAGCCCACCCCTCACAGCACACCAATAATCCCCACCAGATATATGCTAATGTGCTGGAATATTTTATTGAAGCCGTAAAATCTGAAATCATAATTTGCAAGCGTTTCATATAAGAAAACACTAAAAGACAGGCTATGAATACAAATGGTTGTAAACTAATATGTCATACAAAACAGTCAAGAGATATTCCTGTCTGTGTGTATCCATCAGGGGCAAGATATTATTCCCATTTCCTTTTTTCAACCCATTCTATACCAAACAACTGCTGTTACTACAAGATTTACCACTAGTCAGCAAATACTCAACTGGAAATTAGTGTCATGTGTCTCAGGCAAATATAAATGAATGAAATCTGCATTTCTTTCTGCACCATTTCAGAGCCAGTTTGGAGAAAATGTATTGCCCAGAGTTTAATTCATGTGCGACTGCAGCAAACAATATGAAGCCCAATATGTCTCGCTCATTGTATTCTCAAGTGCAGGCTTGATGAAAACAATTAATTACAGGTCATGTCCATCACATCTGCACTGCGAAAACTACAACTTTTTTCCGTTCTCCTATTCAGCAATCACATCCAAATATCTTTAGTTCTAACACAGTGAAAAGGTTTGAAGGTTGTGCATTCTGACCTTGTTATCGTGCCCACTTGATTTACATGTTCGCTGGCCCCATAACCCCTCTTTTTATGTATGATTAAAACCCAATCAGTGCACGGCTAAAAATAAGGTCCTCATCTTTAACGCATCGAGTGTTAATGAGGAAATGCAACAAAAACTGCTCCCAAACTGCCAACAAAACGGATGTGACGCTAGCGAGGCAATACATCTGACCGTCTGCGATACAGAATTAAAGCCTATTTAAAACACCCCCACCTCCCACTTATTAATTTAGCATGCGAGCCCAAGTGCACTGAGGTTATCGCAGATATTCAGAGTTTCGTATAAGTGGATGGGTCATTTAAAGCAGTGGTTCTCAACTAAGGGGTCTTAACAAACTTCCAAGAGGGCCTCAGGAGGACATAAATGATTTTTAAAAGGACGAAACATTTTAAAATAAGCTAAAAATCAACATTTTTTATTTTAATTCATCCCCTCAATAACCAATTGTTTCCTTTGGAACGAAACCCCGCTGTAAATCATTAAAATGGCACAGAATTGTATGACAAATATACATTTTTATAGTTATGCTAAGCTCAAAAATATTTCATCAAGTGTAAATTGTAATTTAGTTTTTTCAAATCTTTCTTAAAGGATTAGTTTCTGATAATTACTCAACCCCATGTCATCCAAGATGTTCACGTCTGTCTTCAGTCGAAAAGAAATTAAGGCTTTTGAGGAAACCATTCCAGGATATTTCTTCAAAGGATTCTACATGATCCCAGTTGAAGAGTAAGAGTCTTGTCTAGTGAATCATTTTCTAAAAAAAAAATAAATTATATACTTTTTAACCACAAATGCTCGTCTCGCACTAGCTCGACTTCACGCAGATTAGGCAGAAGTACTGAACCAGTGTTTACAAAGCGAACACGCAAAGGAAGTTTCACTAGCTCTGCGATGCGCGTCTACGACTTTGCGTATTATGTAATCACGCTGGAAAGGCCACGTGTGGTTTGTTCCTCATCTGTGTACTCCGGTTCAAAAACGTTGGGTAGGGTGAAAAACTCCATCTCATTTTCTCCTCAATCATCACATCATGCGTGACCTTTCCAACATGACTACATAATGCATGAAGTCGAGCTAGTGCAAAACAAGCATTTGTGGTTGAAAAGTATATAAATTTGTATTTTTTTAGAAAATGACCAATTGTTTCGTTAGATAAGACACTTATTCCTCAGCTGGGATCATGTAGAGCTCTTTGAAGCTGCACTGAAAATGCATTTTGAACATTCAAACCATAGGCTCCCACTGAAGTCCACTATATGGAGAAAAATCCTGGAATGTTTTCCTCAAAAACCTTAATTTCTTGACAAGACAGGATTGGCATTTTTGTTTTGACTATCCCTTTAAATTGGTTTATAACTGGTGTTTGGGAAACTTCGCTCAAAGGCAAAGTACAAAACGGTTTGTCAAATAAAATTAAAATGGAAATGTTAACAAAACAGTGATCTGCTCTTAATACTGGACAAGTAAGCAGACCACTGTTATGTCTGGTCAGCCTATATCCAATTTATCCAAAAATAAAAGCTTCAAGAGACAAACAACACGATGCAGCATCTCATTTAATCAGGGCTTTGGTCTCGTATCAATAGCATGACGAGATGCACAGTCAGTAACAACCTCAAACCCAATACAGCATATGACCTTCAGTGTCTTAGGAAAACTTTTCCTGTTTCTACTCAAACAAACTTGTTATGAGCATCTTTAGCTTGAGACTTTAATAACTCTTAACACCCTCCATTGTTATCACTAAACAAAAGCAGAGACACTGGTGAACAAGGAGGGCACAGAAACTTCTCTATTGATTTCTGCCCGAGAAACTCTCTAATAGGCCTTTGGCATAAAAAAAAATATACACATATATGATCCTCAGGCCTCGCCGTGACACACTTGATCAATGTGACCGGCGCACAATAATTCATTAACCTCTCGGTCGGACGAGTGCTCCACATTCTTCAAGGTTTGTATTGAACTCTTAAGCCATGTTAACTCCCACTGCTCTTTTCTTTCATTAGAGACGACATACTTTCATTAGTCCCACCATGGAAACCGGACTGCCAGAATGCATTCGATGTGTGCTGGTCCGAAGCCGAATGGCCTTTATGATGTCATAATTGGTTATTGGGTAAGGTTGATGATATGACTGTAGAGCTGCTCGGTGAAGGCCTGCAGCGAGAAGCGCTGCTGTACCCGCTCTCTTCCAGCCTGTCCCATACGCTGCTTGAGTTTAGGGTCTGTGACGAACTTCTGCATGGCTTCAGAGAAGCTCTCAGGGGTTGGTTCGCAAAGGAAACCTGTTTTGTCATGGGCCACAGACTCTAGTGGTCCACCTGAGTTAACTGCAATAACCGGGCAACGTGAGTACATGGCCTCAACAGGTACGATGCCAAAATGTTCATTGCTTGGAGTGTACAGTACACAAGTGCTGCTGTGCAGCAAAGACAGCTTCTGTTTGTCTGAGAAGGAGCGCAGGAAGGTGACGTGGTCCTCCAGACCAAGAGAGCTCACTAATGAGCGCAGCTCTTCGTAGTGCTCTACATTCTCAACTACGCGCTCGTCGTAGCCCCCCGCCATCACGAGGTGCACCCGCTCCCATTCCGCCACAGACAGATGCTCCTTTAGGGCTGCTAACGCTTGCAGTGCCAATGGCAGGTTCTTTTTACGCTCATAGCGGTTGATTGACAGAAATACGAGGCTCCGCCCCTCAGGGAGCAGCCCACTGAGGCCCTCTACTTCAACATCGAAAGCTGACGAGTTCAGAGAGGGATAAAGGACGTCTGTTTGAATCTCAGCCAGTTTGGGGAACGTCTGTTTGAAGACTCCTGCAGTGAACTGGCTGTTGACCAAAATGCGGTCGGCCATGCCCGTGGTCAGTTCCTCGAACCAGTCGATGGGACCGCGATATATGCGCTTTAGAGTAGAGCAACGCTGAGTCAGTAGTTGGTCGGGGAAATGACAGTAGAATAAGACTTTCTTTCTGTGCCGTGCCAAACGCAAAAAGGGAATACATGCAGAAACCTGAAAGGGGGAGATTGGCAAAGAAAATTAAACCTTGTGGTTGTGAGGAGAAGGATTGACTCTTGATTCTGACTGGTCAATCACAGCATTGTGAGGTCACACATTCTTCTGTAGTTACTACTAAACTGTTTATTTGACCAATATCTATGGTATGTTTTATTCTGTGCTCAAATATTATTGGTTGATGGCTTTTCTGTAGCTTGTGCTAACAACACCAAGATAATGGGTTTGATTCCCAGGGAATGCATAAACTGAAAAAAAAATTAATGCTCGCAATTCAATGTTGCTTTGGATAAAAGCATCAGCAAAATGTATAAATGAAAATATAAAATGTATTACTTAGCTCGTTCTTCTAACATAATAAAAAAAACTTCAAGGTCAGTTCATTTATATGCTTCAGAGTACCATACCAAAAAGGTCAAAAGGTTTCGAACAGTAAGACTTTTAATGTTTTTTACAATAAACCAAGCCTGCATTTATTTGATTCAAAGTACAGCAAAAACAGTACAATTTTGAAATATTTTTACTATTTAAAGTAACTGTTTTCTATTTGAAAATGTTTAAAAATGTAATTTATTCCTGTGATTTCAAAGCTAAATTTTTAGCATCATTACTCCAGTCTTCAGCGTCACCTGATCCTTCAGAAATTATTCTAATATTCTGATTTTCTGCTCAAAAAAACATTTATTATTATTATTATAATGGTGAAAACATCTCAGGAGAATTTTCCTGGTTTCTTTAATAAATAGAAAATTCAGAAAAACAGAATTTATCTGAAATAGAAATCTTTTGTAACATTTTAAATGTCTTTATCTTTCTATTCATCCAAGAATTCTGAAAAAAAGTACTCAACTCAACTGTTTTAAATATTGATAATAATAATAACCGCAAATAAGCATTAGAATGATTTCTGAAGGATCATGTGACACTAAAGACTGGAGTAATGATGCTGAAAATTTTCCTTTGATCACAGGAATAAATTACATTTTAAAATATATTCAAATAGAAAGTTTTTTTTTTTTTAATAGTAAAAATATTTCACAATATTACTGCTTTTGCTGTATTTTGGATCAAATAAATGCAGGCTTGGTGGGTAGAAGAGAATTATTTAAAAAAAAAAAAAAAACATTACAAATCTTACTGTTTAAAAACTTTTGACTTGTAGTGTAGGTCTAAATATCTTCAATTCAAATGATAGAAGAACGTTTGCAGACAAAAAGTTAGATATTATGCTTGAAAATGTTTCTCAATACATTGTTAAAGTCCACCAATGAAAAGCTGTGTTGTTAAACGAAGCTAAAATAAAATAAAATAAAATAAAATGCGTTTAGGTACTTTAAGTATATTACTAAAACTGAAATAAAAAATAAATAAATCTAAATAGATATATTAAAAAAGACAATAGAAAGACAAAAGCACATTAAAAACGTCAATTCAGTTGAATACTGAAATTGCAAAAATAAAAGCTAATACTTTTAAAACTGTAACAGTATTAAAGTAATATTAAAATGACACTGATAATTTATGTTATTATCATTAGTAGTTACCTGATCACAGAAGACAACATCGAACTCCTCCCCACTAAAGAGCACAAGATAGAGAGTTACATAGATCATGCGCAGGTATGCACACAGAGCATGGAAATAACCGAACACACTGGTGGGCAGCCAGTCACCCACGCACACCACAGGAAGGTCAGGTGAGAGCGTCTCAGAAAAGCAATGCTGGGGGTCATAGTGTGCCGTCCAGATCTGAACGCTGCATCCACGAGAGCGCAGGGCTACAGCTGCATCCACCACCAGACGCTCGGCTCCACCTATACCCAGATCAGGGTGCAGGAACACCACCCGAACCATCCTGTCCTGACCAGAACCTGTTGAGTCAAGACAAAGTAACTCGATTTTCCAGTTGCTGCTGTACAGAAATCTGTTGATCTGTCACACACATACTTACACTTACTTAGCAATCTAAATGAAGATGTTTCTTAGACTTTTATTGTTATTTTATACGCCAAGTTACAAATAAGTTCTTTATTGGCACACTTTTTGACTTCTGGGTACAAATTAGCCCCAAAAATATGCTCAAGTATACAAACACAAGTTGCAGAAAATGTCTTTATCAGATGATTAATCTTGAACACATCAAATATCTCATGTCAGTGCTGTTGCAACAGGCCAGCGCGCACACGTCTCTGCGCGCGTTCATGTGATCATGTCACTGGGTTACACTATCTTAAGCTCTAATACATTCTGTTATATGTTATTACAGTCCTGCATCATTAAATGTCTGCAGATATATATAAACAAGCGGGACACGTCAGCTCAGAGCTAGAAAACGTCAATATTCATTCTCAATGTCGTATATTTAGTAAAATGTAAATCTAGATTCAGTATATACCCTGTCCCTGCTACACACTAATTAGTAATACTGTAACATCATGTATAATGTCATATGTTGTTTACACATATTCAGTTTATGCCAACAGTGTTACCAACCCGACAATATGTTTAAAAATATCGTGACGAGGAAACACTCACCTGTACTTTTACGTTTCTAACACTGGTGTCTGTATGAATGATCAAATATGGCTCAAAGTTCGCGATTTAGTGAAACTGGCTTCCTGATTGAGCCAAAATGTCTGCCCTGCTCCGTACACATCATCCATCGCACATGACACGTCACTGCACTCCGTTGTAGCGCCTTTGAGCTTTCCAGAAACACATTTTGAAGCTAAGCTTCATTTGCTGAATTTATTTGTTTTTGTTATTATCCCTGTAAACGTTTTATGTCAAATCTACGTTCAGAAACCAAACCAAATGTGTTAAAATGTAACACACATGATCACCGTTCCAGTCAGGCACGCTACTGGCACCTATGATGGTCCTTTCTTTGGCTGTCGTGGCCTTCTCAGTGAAACGTCATCAATAGGCTCTCTCTTGTAGTGGTGTGGATCGGCTGGTGCTCAGTTTCAGAGGCAGTCAACTACGTTCATTCTTTCACCCGCAGTCCCTTGAAAAAAATAGTATTAAACAAAATGGTAAGTTCCTTAATGTAGTTTTTGTAGTTGTGTAGCTTTGTAATAAGTGTTCTGCGCGTGTTTACGATTATATGCACATTGTTATGTGGTAGCCAGTCATGCTCTGTAATAACGTACCGTTATTGCAACAGTTAACGTAGTTCTGTTATTTAATTGCTTAGCAGCTACTTAGATTTGAGTTGTAATGACTTGAATTGATGTTTTCAATAGTATTCAGTTACGTGCTAGTAGATTTGTACGCAAAGTTATATGGTTCCTTCACTCACTAGCTGCAATCACCGCATTTGTTTGGGAGACGTGGCTCTTTTGGACCCCCACACCAGCTCCTCAGTCTAAATCTGACCCACTCTCTTAGCATGAATGCTGACGTGTACTATAAAGTGTATGTGGAATTATCTCAATGTTATATAAGTTTGAATATCTAGTAATCTATATCTTTTCTGTTTTCCAGCCTGGACCCGCAGCTAGTGCAACAAATGTTGGTGCCTCCAGCCGGTCCCCTAGTAAAACAGTGGCCCCTCGCACCGCTGGCACCTCAGCCAGACAGAGGTAAGGACTTCGAGCTAGATCAAAGAGCTTTCTTTATGTTTCTGTGATTTGATCAGCATGATACTGTTTGTTTAGATCTACGTAAATCACAAATTGACAGATGAGGCTGTGTTCAGTGTTTTGTTCTGCCAATTTGACGACATCAGGGTTTGATTTAATTGGTTTAGCTGCACTGATAGAGTGTTTGATAATATCTCAACACTTTTATTTGTCTTACATATTTTTTTTGTTGATTTCCTCAGGAAAGCCCCTAGCAGTGGTGCACGCAGCGGAGGCAGATCCACAGCATCAGCTGGCACAGGAGGGATATGGCGCTTTTATACTGAGGACTCACCAGGACTTAAAGTGTGAGTATTCACACACAATACAGAATAAATCCTTTCTATTCAAAGAAGAAAATCAAATATATTTTTATTTAGCAAAGGATGCATTGCGTTTATAAAAAGTAAACGCTCTTATAATATTACACAAGATTTATTTTTCATTTATTAATCCTGTTTTGAACTTTTGACTCTATTCATTCAAGAAGGCTGCAAAAAATGTATCATGTTTCCACAAAAATATTGAGCAGCACCAAATCAGAGTGTTTCAATGAAGAATCATTAAGTTTTGCTGTCAGAGGAATAAATTACGTTATAAAATATTACAGTAGAAAGTTGTAATTTAATTACATTGATGTACTGAAAGTTATATTATATTGTAATAATATTTCACAATTTTAGTTTTACTGGATGATTTTGATCAAATAAATGCAGCCTTGGTGAGCATAAGAGGGTAATTTTAAAAATATTTAGCAAATCTTACCAACCCCAAACTTTTGAATGGTAGTTTATGTACTTGAATAAGATTATTATTTTTTTATTTAATATATTTCGCAGATGTTTTCCTAATATAATTACTTAATACACATAACTGTGACATGCACTGTTGGGGCAACATTATTATCCAGTTATTCAAATAGATATAAATGGAACAATAGCACAAATAATGAGGGAATTTAAAAATTCAGATACAGTCAGCCAATTTGTATTAAAATTTGTTGAATTACAAAGACTTCTTTAGATTTTAGATCTTTGTTTTTCTTTTTTATTGCTAGATTATGATTATGCTGTGTTGTGAAAAAAAACTAGCTATTAAATTATGTTTGACATGACCCTGGACCACAAAACCAGTCATAAGTAGTACGAGTGCACATGTAGCAATAGCCAACAGTACACTGTATGGGTCAAAATGATCTTTTTTTCGTTTATGCCAAAATCATTAGGATATTAAGAAAAGATCATGATCCATGATGATATTTTGTATATTTCCTACTGTGAAAATATCAAAACTTAATTTTTAATTAGTTATATGTATTTCTAAGAACTTCATCTGGACAACTTTGAAGGTGATTTTCTCAATATTCTGAAATTTTTTTTTTTTTTTTTTTGCACCCTCAGATCTCTGATTTTTTAAATAGTTGTATCTTGGCCAAATATTGTCCTACCCCAACAAAGCATAGATCAGTGGAAAGCTTTCAGATAATGTATAAATCTTAATTTAAAAAAATGACTCTTATGACTGGTTTTGTGGTCAAGGATCACATATTTTTTTAATCGCATTTTATTGCTTAAGGACAAAATAAGAAAAGGTTCTGATTTGAGATAGTTAATGTGCAAAGAACCAACACAGATGCTCATTTTTAATTCATCCCCTCAGCTCAACAGGAAGTGACACGAAAAGGAGGGGCAGTGGGTTCTGAGAGGTTTAGCATTTATAAGGATAAACATGAAATTTTAACGACAGGAAATTGGCCTCATGGGCTCAACCTCCGTCTTTATTTGATGTCTCCCCTGCCGCTTCCCCTCCTACAGCTGCGTACATGTGTGTGCTGTATGTAGAGCCATTCTTTCATTTTCTCTGCACCTAACTTCAATAATAGTGTCGTTTTCTGGAGGGATTTTGTTTTTAAAGCACCGGTTTGCATAGATAACATTACATCTGTTCATTCCATCATACACAGTAGCTGAACATGTCAGTATGGATTTGAGTGTGGCCGTATTTACAGTCAAGAGTCTCCTAGAGTAGGAGAGTCTGTGTGGAGTTATGTGTGTAAAGTATTTTTCACTCTTTAGGTTTTGTGTGTGTGTGTCTGTGTGTTTTGAGCTTAATTAAAGTTCTGTCGGAAAAGGTCACATCAATTAAAGCCTGAGGGGTGGGCCTTCAGTCGGCATGGTTACACGGCTGCCTAGCGACCCAGGGGATGGTCAGTTCCTGCTTTAATAAAGCCCCACATTTTCCGACTAGCTCGTTAACAGTATCAGACTCGCCAGCATTTAGAATCCTAATTACTCCGTCTTCTATCACATGATCGAGACGGGCAGTCCTGATTGGCCCACTGGGAGGAAATTTGTGCTGAACTTTTTATTCAAATTCTCATATTGTAAATTTCAGAAATAGTTACTGAATTTAGTCTGTCTTTCTGTCCTCCACTAGGGGTCCCTCTGTCTTACTGTTCTTTTAAAAGATCATAATGAGATTTGGCAGTAATTTCATCTCTTCCTCTTTCTCCCTTCTTGCAGTGGCCCGGTTCCAGTTTTGGTGATGAGTCTGCTCTTTATCGCATCTGTATTCATGCTGCACATCTGGGGCAAATACACCCGCTCCTAAACCTCATGACCTCTGGACTCCGACCCTAAAACCTGTCACCGAATCTTAAGCCATTGGACTTGGACCAAACTCTGACCATCAACACCCCAATCCCTTTTTATTTTACTAAAACCTCCATTTCAAGGGGTTTTCACCCCCATACAAGTTACCCAGCCACTACAACCATTTGGTCATTTTAAAAACCATGAGCTTTTGCTTTTTTTTGCTTTTTTTTTGTTTTTTTTTTTTGGGCTCACCGGATCAGGACATCTTTTGTTTTTGTTAAACCTTTGTACAAACTAATATGTAAAACTGTACAATAAAATGCTGTAAAACATCATTGTTGTTATTCTTTCATCTTCAGCAGGGGAAAAAAATCAGAGGGTGTGATTTGCATCACAGGGCATAATTTGCATATCTTCAGTTTGTGGCATAAGGGGTTGTATGCAAATGTGCATTCCAGACGTGCCGTTAGTGCACGAACGAGATCAGCTACACCCGTTCTTGAGCGTGATGTCATATTTGCTATTACCCCAATTCCACTGAGCCTGCAGCCATGTCCCATCAACACGAAATCAAACGTGCCTGTACAAACCCCAAATCTTTCTCTGTAACAATTATATACAAAGCGGATTTTAAAAACTATCAGTTAATATTTTAAAACAGCATAATAGGTAGTTTTGCTTTAAAGGCCTGTAAATGTCTCATTATATATTCCTGATCTGTGGTAAGTTGGTAGTTTTCTTTTCAGGCTTAGAAATTACAGGTTGCTCAGCACTCCAGAAACCAGAAAATCTGAATCTGTAGGCCAAGCATAGAGTTTCACTTTGAGCTTTTTACATGACTTGAATTCTGTAATGCAGGGGATTGAGTTTGATACAAGCCTAAAGTTTGCTAAACATAAATATGGAGTTGTGGTTGATGTTATAAGAACTGTCTGAATAAAAGGCAAGCGGCCCAAGTGAGTGGTACAATTGTAATATGCATGTTATATGAATTCACAAAGGACTTGTTAATCTTATTGACAGAAAGACACATGTAGAGTCCCCTCAGTTTAACACTACAGTTTAGCAGGAGTCATCTTTAATGACAAAAAGGATGTGGATACACTTTCAATACTGAAAATGATCTATTTTTGTATATTTCATTACCTACAGGACATGTAAGCAAGATATATTGTGACTCTGGACCACAAAACCAGTCATAATGATACATTAAAAAAAAAGTTTAATAAATAAGCTTTCAATTAATGTATGTTTTGTTAGGATAGGACAATACTTGGCCAAGATAGAACAATTTGAATATCTGGAATCTGAGGGTGCAAAAAAATTACAATATTTTGAAAATCGCCTTTAAAGTTGTCTAAATTAAGTTGATAATACTAATCAAAAATTAAGTTTTGATATATTTACGGTAGGATATTTAGAAAATATCTTCATGGAACACTTTACTTATCCTAATGGTTTTTGGCATAAAAGAAAAATCGATCATTTTGACCCATAACAATGAATTTTTGGCTATTCTACAAATATACCCGTGCTGTTTAAGACTGGTTTTGTGGTCCAGGGTCACATATAACCTGTCGCACATAATTTGGTCATGTTCAAAATCAAAACAAGCTAGTTAATTTCGCCATTTACCTCAGTACATTTCATCTAAATTGTATCGCCTAAAACGTAACATCCATCAGAATTCACATACAGGGTTGTGCTAAATAGTTTTAGCTGATAATATCCACAAACACACTTAAAACCGAAAACGCAGCTGCGATATAATTGTTCAAAAACCGTACGTCAATCATGATTTTCCCCTCACCAGCGTTAGATGAGCCTGTAGGAGGCGCTATGACACACTCTTACAAGTTAAACATCCTCTCAGTGTCTGTGTGAGTGTGTGTGTTTGAGTCTGAGTCTGTGCTCTTCATTATTCATGTCCTAACTGAGAGTAAGGTTTCCCTCTGGCTCACTCTAATCCCAACAGCTAACAACGCAGTCAGAATTATTCAGGATCATCTTAAAAATGGATCCATATGGGCAAGGACTGGTGCGTTTGAGTGTGTAGGAGAGATTTCATGGAGTGTGTTTTAATTGTTGTCTACAGGGCTCTACGTGCTACTCTAGGCCGAGATCCAGTGTTTACGATACACGTACATACAATCAAACCCTCAGATGCAAAAATGAGTGATCAAAAATGTTGAGTAGGCCTACAGTATATATTAAAAGCACAGTCTACACCACATTTAAAGAACAAAGTGTCTAGTAACTTTTTCCTTTTCAGTGTATTTTTTTTTCGTCACACGGACATGTGGCCACAAGCATATTAATGGACAAAGAGGAAGTAACACTGAAAGGTTTTCAGAATTCTATGAAATTTGACAACGTGTTTGGATGAGCGTATTCACACCTTGAGATTCAGAGTTTTTTTTTCTGTTCATATATTTTTTTCTTGTAACCATTTCCTGAGCTCTAACCACTGCCTGTGTAGAGGGACAGCCCCGGAGAACACACTCGCAGATATCACCAACAAGAGCTGCGTGCAGAAGTCTCATATACACAGTTTCAAAAGGCCACATGGCTCATTTTCAATGCAGACACGTTTCTTTCTTTCTTACGCTTTCTCTCTGTCACATGCACATCTATACAGGCTTCCTTCCTGGTTTCCTCGGAGGACCCACGCGGTCAAGCGTTCACCGCTGTCCTTCAGTGATATCGGTTTCAACACGTTCTCTGTATGAGTTCAGTTATATAACTTAAGCTGTAATTAAAATCAGAATAAAATGATTTCATGTGAAAAGGTGGTGATGTGGAGGAAACCAGAAGTGGAGCGGATCTTTTTGGAAACCCCAGGTTGGCAGTGGCAAGTCAAGGTGGAAATGCGGGTTTAGCTCATTTTGAGAGGATGTGGTTCAGGAAAGAGCTCAGTTTGTCTCCACCCCCAAAAGTTGGTAAGGTGGACCCTTCCACTTGGGGAAATTCTGTGTAATATTGGAACAAGAAAGAGGGGGGAGTGGTCAGGTCTAAATACAGGTCTAAACAGGGGCCAAAATGCTTTGTGATCCGATGACTCAAATCACATTTGGAGGTAGGCAGAAACGCCTGTTATGGCACTGCATTTGTAGCATAAATGCTAATATGCTATTGATTAAAAGTTTGCCAACGCAAATGTCAGATATCCATTGTGCTACAACAACAGTATTCAAGATTGTCGGTAATATATGACCAATACATAAACATATTCCCGTAATGAAACACCTGATAATGCCAGGTGCAAACAGGCCTGGTCATGCTCGACTTTAATCTGCCCACTTCAATCCAATCTGTAAAAAAGCAAAACAAGCTTTGTACCTTAGATTACTTCAGTAGTTATTTAAAATACTGTAGAATCGCATTCACATGCAGAGCAACCCAGGTGTGCCACGCATGTTACAGCAACATCTGTGACATGCGACTGTCAAAGTACAATATATAGTGAAATGAAAACTGACAAGTGCGGTTCGTCTTCTTGAAGGAGAAATAAAGTGCGAGGACGAGTTTGGAATAGCCCGGAGGTGATGATACGGTGACATTTGCATAAGTAGAGCAAGAGACGCAGCAGCAGCAAGCCACACCTTGTCTGTGGGAAGTGGGCCTCCTGCATTCTTTCATTTTTGAACTTACATAACATTAACTGTATTGTGATCTGCGATCTGTGATTCACTGTTCTTAGGAAATAGATAATAATATCTCAGATGTGTTCACCCATGTGAGTTATTCATCATGAGCCAGCATATGCACGCAGATATGGGTGATTTTGCTTAATGTCTTCCAACTAAGTTTTAGTTGTGTTGAAATAAGTATCTGATAAATGGCTACAAACTGACTAAAATACTTCTGCAAAATTACTGATCTCATTTCTGTTATTAACCAAATAACTTTAATAGCTAAATATATAAAATTTTGCGATTAATCGATTTGACGTGCCTATTTTCTAGAATTTCTGTTCCTTTTTCTTTGGAAAAGTGAAAAATAGAATTTCCCTTTTTAAACATTTTTCAAAATCAATATTTCTGGAAAAGCTGCACATTTTAAGAAAATGACGCAAAAGTAGACAATAAAAATTTGGTACCACTTTAATATGAGCTGCTACACTGCAAAAAAATGCTTTTTTGAAAAAAACAAGTCAAAATTAAATGAGTTTTTGCTTGAAACAAGCAATATAATCTGCCAATAGGGTAAGAAGAATAATCTTGTTTTCTGTTTGAAATAAGATTATTTTGTTTACCCCACTGGCAGATTGTTTTGCTTGTTCTAAGCAAAAACTCACTTAATTTCGACTTGTTTTTCCTAAAAAAAAAAACTGTAATTTTTACTTGTCTAGAAAATCCTTCTTTATTTAAGAATTTTTTGACATTTTGGCTGAAAACAAGACAAAAAATTTAGGTTTTTACAGTTTATTAGTTAATGTTTGTTAAGGCAATAGTTATAATTAACAATAAGCAGTATATTATTATATTTATTCATCTTTGTTAACGTTAGTTAAATGAGTAGTTCACTTCCAGAACAAAAATTTACAGATAATGTACTCACCCCCTTGTCATCCAAGATGTTCATGTCTTTCCTTCTTCAGTCGTAAAGAAATTATGTTTTTTGAGGAAAACATTTGAGGATTTCTCTCCATATAATGGACTATGGTTCCCCCTAGTTTGAATGTAGTTTAATGCAGTTTAAATGCTGCTTCGAAGGGCTCTAAACGATCCTGGCCAAGGAAAAATGGTCTCATCTAGCGAAATTATGTTATTTTCTTAAAAAATGTACATTTGATATACTTTTTAAACTCAAACGTTCATCTTGTCTAGCTCTGTGTGAACTCTTTGTAATCCGGGTCAATATAGTTAGGGTGTGTTCAAAAACTTCGTTCTACATCACTGTTTTACCTTTTTGTTTCTTAGTAAAGGGCATATGACCGTCTTTGCATGGGTCGGTACTTCTGCAGGGATGTAGGACAATTTTGAAGTTGGAGGAGAAAATGAGATGGGAGTTTTGCATACTCTAACTGTCATGAACCGGAATACACAGATTTCACGCAGAGCTAGACGAGACGAGCGGTTGAGGTTAGAAAGCACATAAATAGTAATTTTTTTTAGAAAATAATCAATAGCTAGACAAGACTATTTTTTCTTGGCTGGGATCATTTAGAGCCATTTGAAGCTGCATTTAAGCTGCATTTTGGAAGTTCAAACTCGGGGGCACCATAGAAGTCCACTATATGGAGAGAAATCCAGAAAAGTTAACCTCAAAAAACATAATTTCTTTTACGACTAAAGAAAGAAAGACATCTTGGATGACAAGGGGGTGAGTACATTATCTGTAAATTTTTTGTTCTGGAAGTGAACTACTTCTTTAATAAAAATACCATTGTTCATGTTAGCTTAGGTTATTTAACTAATAGTAACAGATACAACTTTTGATTTTAATAATTTAGGCTATTCGTAAATGTTGATATTAACAATAACTAAGATTAAGCATTTTTCATTGTTTGGTCATACTAACCAATGGAACCTTATTGTAAACCAATGTAACCAATGATTAAATGTGTTACAGTGGCGATGAGGCTATTGCATCCTTTAAAGTAGAATTTTTTTTTTGGTCTCTAATTGAATAATCACCCATGTACCACACACCCTTTGTGGTTATGACACCTTCACCGATTTATGGTTTAGAATGAAGCGTTTAAAGTAAAAAAGAAAGCTGATTGCTGTTCTCCTTTATTAATCTGTCTCTTTGATCTGTAAGTCTCTGATGTTTGGGTGTAATTCTGTTTCGGTCTGTGACTCTGTCCATTCGTGCCTTGTGTGCATGGTGTGTGTTTGTCTGGCAGTGTAGCTAGGGCGTATGGCTCAATGAGTTTGAGCCGTATTGGAATTGCCTGCTCTCCTCAGGGAGCCAGAGCGGACAACTGGTGTGGAATGGCGGGAGAAGAGCAGCAACTTTGTGATGGCTGTCTGTCTGTGTGTGTGTGTGTGTGTGTGTGTGTGTGTAGGGAAGCGTGCTAGGAAAGTGCCTAGTTTTAATGGATCATATGGTTGATAAAGCGTGGAATGGAGAGACAGCCGCTATCGATCCTACATTAAGTCCAATGCTACTGAGGTCCTTTGAGACACACACACACAAGAAGAACACTGAGTATGTATGTATCATTGCTGACATTGCTTATATATAATGACAGAAATCTTTCTTCATTTTTGACATTCTGATACAGCTGTAACCAAATATTCAGTTCAGTGAGTCAGAGGTTGATTCAGTAACTGAAGTGTCCTTCCTTTAGGATTCGTCATACTGATTCAAACTGATAACTTCCAGTCTTTTTGGACTATTTGATTGAACTACTCATTAAAAGAGCCAGGTCATGGGAGTCATTTATTTGTTTGAAAATACTTTAAACTGAGTTAAAAAATAACTGTCTTATAAGAGTCATTTGTCGATTGAACTACACTTGCGCGGTGTGTTTTGATTCATTTAAAATAACAGGCCCATAAGAGTCATTTGTTCAGCAATTTAAATACACAGTACTGTATGTTCTGATTCACTAAAAATAATGGGCTCATAAGAGTCATTTGTTTGTCAACTGGACTACACTGATCGTGCTGTAAAGAACAGGCTCGAGAGTCATTTGTTCAAGAATCATACTACAAAACACTTTATATTTTAACTCACTAAAAACAGGCTCAAAAGAAATATTTGTTCATCAATCGGACTACACGCCGCTGTATGTTTTGATTCACAAAAAAGAACTGGCTCATAAGAGTCATTTGTTCGTCAATCAAACTACACTGTGTTGTATATTTTGATTCGCTAAAATGAACAGGCTCATAAGAGTCATTTATTAATCAGACCACACTGCACTTCACACTTTGATTTACTAAAAAACAGACATAAAAAGGTCATTTATTCATCGGTTGGACTTCATTGTATATTTTGATTCACTAAAAATAATGGGTTCATAAGAGCAATTTGTTGGTCAGTTGGACTACATTGGTCACGCTGTATGCTTCTGATTAACTAAATAGAACTGGCTCATAAGAGTCATTTTCTCGGTAATCAGACTACACTGTGTTTAATATTTTGATTAATTAAAAATATGCTTAAAAGAGTCATTTGTTTGTCAGGTGAACTACATTGCACTGCATTTTGATTCGCTAAAAAAACAGACTCGGAAAAGTAATTTGTTTGTCAGTCGAATTACACTGTGCTGTATGTTTTGATTCACTAAAAATAATGGGTTGCTAAGAGTAATTTGTTGGTCATGCTGTATGTTTTTGATTCATTAAAAAGAACTGGCTCATAAGAGTCATTTGTGCAGTTATCAGACTACACTGTGTATTATATTTGATTAAAAAAACAGGCTTAAAAGAGCCATTTGTTCATCAATTGAACTACACTGTGCTGTATGTTTTGATTCACTGAAGTGAACAAACTCATAAAAGTTATTTGTTTGCTAATCAGACTACACTGCATTTTACATTTTGATTCACTAAAAAAACTGACTTAAAAAGGTCACTTGTTCATGAGTTGGACTATGTGCTGTATGTTTTGATTCACTAAAAATAATGGACTAATTTGTTCGTCATTTTGACAACATTGTTCATGATGTATGTTTCTTATTCACTAAAAGAACTGGCTCATAAGAGTCATTTGCTCTGTAATTAGACTACACTGTTTATTATTTTGATTCAATAAAAACAGGCTTAAAGGAGTCATTTGTTCATCAAACTACACTGTGCTGTTCGTTTTGATTCACTAAAATGAACAGACTCATAAGAATCATTTGCTTGCTAATCAGACTATACTGTACTCTACATTGTGATTTACTAAAAAAACAGACTCAAAAGAGTCATTCATTCATCAGTTGGACTACACTGTCCTGATGTTTTTGATTCACTAAACAGAACTGGCTCATAAGGTCATTTGCTCGGTAATCGGACTACACTGTTTAATACTTTGCTTCATTAAAAAACAGGCTTAAATGAGTCGTTTGTCAGTCGAACTACACTGTGCTGTATGTTTTGATTCACTAAAATGAACAGGCTCTTAAGAGTCATTTGTTCGTTAACACTGCACTTTAGAATATTTCTTCATCAATTGGACTACATTGGACATGCTTTATGTTTTTGATTCACTAAAAAGAACTGGCTCATAAGAGTCATTAGCTCAGTAATCAGACTACACTGTGTTTAATATATTGCTTCATTAAAAACAGGCTTAAAAGAGTCATTCCTTTGTCAGCTTGAACTACACTGTGTTGTGTATGTTTTGATTCACTAAAATAAAAAAAAAAGAAAGTGAAAGTGACAGCATATTGTCAACTATGGTGACCCATAGTTGAAATTGGTCCTCTGCATTTAACCCATCACAAGTGCACACACACAGTAGTGAGAAGTGAACACACACACACACACACCCGGAGCAGTGGGCAGTCATTGCTCCAGCGCCCAGGGAGCAATTGGGGGTTCAGTGCCTTGCTCAAGGGTGCTGTTTATTCACAATCCCCACCTTCAATTCCTGCTGGTGTGGGAATCAAACCAGCGACCTTTGGGTTATGAGCCCAACTCTCTAACCATTAGGCCATGACTGAACAGACTCATAAGAATCATTTGCTCCCAAATCAGACTGAATATATATACTGAACTTTTCCTTGTGATAAATAAACAGACTCAAAAGAGTCATTTGTTCATCAATTGGACTACACTGTGCTGTGTGTTTTGATTCACTAAAATAATGGGTTCATAAGAGTAATTTGCTCTTCAATTAGACTACATTGGTCATGCTGTATGTTTTCAATTCACTAAAAGAACTGGCTCATAAGAGTCATTTGTTCAGTTCTCAGACCACACTGTTTTATATTTGATTCATTAAAAAAAGCAGGCTTAAAGTAGTCATTTGTTCATCAGTCAAACTACACTGCGCTGTTTGTTTTGATTCACTAAAATGAACAGACTCATAAGAGTCATTTGTTCGGTTATCAGACTACACTGTGTTTTATATTTTGATTCATTAAAAAACAGACTCAAAATGGTCATTTGTTCATCATTTGGACTACACTGTGCTGTATGTTTTCGATTCACTAAAAGAACTGACTCAAAAGAGTCATTTGCTTGGTGATCATTCTGCGCTAGACATGATTGCATGATTGTATGTTGTTTTCACATGCAGTACATAAGGACATTAGAAAGATGTGTCGCACTACACTCGCAATACTATTCCTACCCAAAAACGTTTTGTATATACATTAAAAAAACGTAGACCATAGTTTAATTTGAAGATTTGAGTAATTTTTATAAACACAACTACTTGTGTGCATCTTGAGACAAAACAAAGACACTGATATATTATCAGTCACTGCATGTTTCTTTCAGTTGTCACAGCTCAGACTTACATTTTAGCCTGGGACTAGGTTTAAGCCTTGTCTGTGAAACCAGAGGTTAATGTTTATTTTTCAAGCTTACTGTAAATGTGCTCTCTGACTTTTGAATCGCACTTTCCATTCAACTGCGTAACCTACAGCCTACACATTAATTCACTACAGACACTGCAATACTAAACAGGCAAAGTAACAGCATATACATGCCTAGCAGAGGCCTGCTCCATATCCTAATCCAAAAAAAAAAGAAGCAGCAGTTTAATGAATGTCAGTTTTGATCAGTCAATATCATTAACGAGGAAGAAGCCGGCAGCCATGTGAGCAAGAGAGCAGAAGAACTGACAGAAGACAAGCAAAGATCGCAAGCCAATGAGCTCAATATCATCATCTGATGTAAAGTGATAACGGTGTCATCACGTCTTCATTTTGAACAGTGGCCCGTGGCCAAACGTCAGCTGGCACAGTGGTGCTTTAAACCAAACCCAGCCGATCATCTGGAACTGTTGTAACTCTGGATGCTTGACAGACAGTAAGTTGGCCTAATGTGATCCCGTTGGCAGCGGGGAGCAAATACCCCCCCACCTTTCTTTCTCTCTTCCTCTCGATTTCCACACCGCTGTCTTTTTCCAGGTCCAGACAGACAGAAATAGCAGGGAACAGAGTGCTGAGGAGGCAGGAGCGCCAGCAGTGATGATACAGCGCGTGTGACTGCCACTGGAATGCGGACTGTGTGTGTGAGCGCTTGTATGTATGAACGTGTGACCTGCCGAGGAATGCGCTACGTTCGTGTGACGTTGAGGGGCACGAGGAGATCCCAAGTCACAGATTAAATTGGTGCATGCAAAGCAGTTGGTCTCCCCTCTTCGTATTACTGTATGTGCTTTCTAATATTAACCCCCCTCTCACCCGCACACATGTTCTGTCCCATCCCTGAGGTGGGTGAGTGTGTGAGTGTTATTTTTAGGGCCTGCCTTTTTCCACTACTGCATCAGTACGCTCACAGAGGCCGGTCAGGTGGTGAGATGTGAGGGGGCTTGCCTAACAAAATAGGGCAGGACTATGTAACAAACACTCAGGACTGTTGCACAAACGCACGCTATAAATCACTAAAGACCTTGGCAGTTGTAACACATGCTTCTGTATGGTCTGGGTTAATTCTCACAAGACAAAACACACACGCAGCGTACGTTTCAGGGGTGGTACAGCCAGACGGAGCGTGTGTGAGTGTGTAATTTGCTTTTAGAGGCTGTACCACGAGTCAGGTGCAGCTGTCACTGGCTGTGGATATGTTTCGGTTGTATTTTGCTGATCTAATTTTATTAAAAGCTGCTTCGTCATTACTTACCCTCATGTGGTTTCAAACCCACAGAAACATTCTCTGTAGGACACAAATTGAGATATTTCACAGAATTTTCTGGTCGCATTTCTGTTCACTGAAACTAGGCCGTCATGCTCTAAAATAGAAAAAAGGCTCAAAATAAAACTAGTCAATACTGCTTGTGTGCTGTTTAATGTCAGTCAGTGACATGTCGTTAATTGATACACTCTAAAAACGCTGGGTTCCTTTAACCCAAATTTGAGTCAAATATTGACAAACCCAACTGTTGGGTTTAATTTTTTTATTTAAATTTTAACCCAGTGGTAAAATATGGACAAACTCAGTTTTGACTGGTTAGATGTTTAAACCAACTATCTGGGTGGTTTTATTTAACTCAACTATTGTTTAAAAATGACTATCTGGCTTAAAATGAACCCAAAATAGGTTGTAAATTAAAAATCAGACACATAATTACTAGAGACATCGACAATAATTAAAGGGTGAACATTTATTAAGCTATTGAAAAATGTTTGTTTAATTATTATTAATTCAACTTAGTAATAAATGTTCGTTTGGTGAACATATTTATAAATGTTAATTTCCAACCTATTTTGGGTTCATTTTATGCAAGAAATATTGTAATTTTCAAGTGATAGTTTGGTTAAATGTGTTAAACATTTAACCCAACAACTGGGTCAAAACAACCCAGTCGCTGGGTTTGTCCGTATTTCACCCAGCGCTGAGTTGTTTTTAACCTAGCATTTTTTAGAGAGTAGGTAATTGAAATAAAGATGAGATAAAATATAAATTATTAGATTAAAAACATTTTTTAACTTGAAAGTTTTTAACTTAAAAAGGAAAATGTTGCCTTGGCCACTAATTAAATAAGTTTACACTCTAAAAAATGCTGGGTTGTTTTAACCCAACATTGGGTCAAATATGGACTAATCCAACTGTTGGGTTAAATTTTTCAATTAAATTTTTAACCCAACAGTTGGGTTAGTCCATATTTGACCCAACATATTTTTTTATTAATAAAACTAAAATGAAAACTGAAATTAAAATCTATACTGAAGTCTAAAAAACCAAAACAATGAAAGCACATACAACGTCTAAAACTTAAATACTGAAAAACTGAAAATATAAAAATAATGGCTAATTCAAAATATTAGCCTATTTTCATATTAATAAAATACATAAATAACATACAAATAACACTAATAATAAAACATTAATATTTAATTTGCATGCTTTTGTAAAACTTTTTGTAAAACTTTTTTTTGTAAAAACAAACAAAAACATAGCATCCCAGGTGAACATTAAAAAAAAAAATTGTACTTAATATACTAAAAATTATTCTTTAGTACTCCTTAAAATAAAATTAAGATAATCTAAGTGTACTCAACTGTGCTATTTTGGGACACCATGAATATTAACTAAAATGTGCTTTTAACCAGGGGTGCACATAGTGTGACCCATTAAATATAACACTAAAAAATAAATTAATATAATAATAATAATAATAATATTGGATATTGGATAATATAGGATATTACTGGACTTTATTTTATTTATTTATTTATTTTAAAATAAAATAATAAACAAAATAAGGTGTGGTAGTATTATTCTATTTTAAAATAAAAAGGGAGTATTTATAATTTATAAAAAATATTTAGTTACCACAGTAGTACACTTGAGTGTACTGGTGTATGAAAGATGGGTTCAAGTGTACTACAAGTTGTGACTAAATACAAGTACACTTAGATGATCTTAAGTTTATCTTAAGAAGTGCTAAAGAATAATTTTTAGTATATTAAGTAGCCTACAAAATTAGTATTAAGTACATATGAAAGTGCACTTTTTTTCCACCTGGGATCAAAGTTATATGATCGTTTGCATGACATAGTATCTTGTTCATAGTCTCCTTCTGTTGTTCGAAAAAAGCACGAAGGTGAGTAAATTATGACAAAATTTAAATTTTTCAGTGAACTATTACTCAAAAATGAAGTGAACTACATAAAATATCTGAGGAATTCGGCATCAAAGCTTAGTAAAACGACTCCCAAGCTCCAACAGACCAAACTGTTCTCTCTCTCTAAGTTTTCACATGTCTAAACAGACGTGACCGTTGTAATGCTTTGGGGACAGCCGCGAGATAGGGGTTATGAAAGCATGAGTGTGCATGTGTGTTTCCTTGCTGTCCCGGCCAGCATCAGCCCGTGATGTCACAGGACAGGGGATAGGCGCGGGACCAGAGTGTCACTGTCACGTCTCACACACTCTGCCCTTCTTCTCTCCTTGTCCACTGCAGTACAGTACATCTCTCGCTCTTCTCATTTATCCCGCATCTGTTTTCTTTGCACATTCTGGAAAGCTTACCGCATATGAAGGGGGGCTACATTTACATAAATCTGTTCCCCCATTCCCCTTTATAGCACTAACAGTTCTTTTTCACTCTGTGCCAAGAAACATTTCAAATTTTCCACGTATTGTATATATATGTAAATGTTACAACTTGAGTGAGGTGTGTGTCTTGTGTTCTGAGTATTTATCTAGGTCTTTAGTCACTTTCAAGAGCAGATGAAAGGACATACTTGATTTTATGCGTTATGGAAAATCGGTTTTCTTCGTCTGCAGTCAGGACAGTCAAAGCATAGCTTGGGATATTAGACATGGTCCTGGTTAAATTCTTTTAAGATGAACATGATTTAATTAGCCCAGAAAGTTCCAAGGAATTACATATACTACTGTTCAAAAAGTGATGCATTCAATTAATCAAAAGTCACAGTACAGACATATATAATATTACAAAAGATTAAAATAAATAGTGTTCTTTTATAACTCAGAATCCTGGAAAATGTCTCATGGTTTTCACAAAAATATTATGCAGCACAACTGAAAATAAGAAGAAAATGTTTCTTGAGCACCAAATCAGCTTTACCATCACAGGGAAAAAATGTAATAATATTTCACAATATTAATGTTTTTACTATAATTTGAATTAAAATGAATTAAATGCAGCCTTGCTGAACATTAGAGACTTATCTGCCCTAAACTTTTGAACAGTATTTTACAGAGCACTTATTTATGTATTTGTGATCATGGACCACAAAACCAGTCATTTTTTTGAAAATGAGATTTATACATCATCTGAAATCAGCTGAATAAATGAGCTTTCCATGGGTGTATGGTTTGTTAGGATAGGACAATATTTGTTCAAGATACAACTATTTGAAAATCAGGAATCTGAGGGTGCGAAAAAATCAAAACATTTTGAAAATCACCTTTAAAGTTGTCCAAATGAAGTTCTTAGCAATGCATATTACTAATCAAAATATTAAATAAATAATAAATAATCTTTACTTAATATCCTAATGATTCTTGGCATAAAAGAAAAATCTGTAAGTTTGACCCATGCAATGTATTGTTGGTTATTGCTACAAATATACCTGGTTTTGTGGTCCTGGGTCACATTTATTTATTTATCACGTTAGTTTTGCTGTCTATTCAAATTTTCAAATTTTGAAGACAAACCATGTTACCATGTTAACATACATAAATAAAGAAAACACAGCTGCTTCAAAATGTATGCTAGAGTACTGTATTTATTTATTTGTCCGCAGTCAGGATCTGACTGAACAATTTGCATACAAGCTTGTGGTTAGGGACGTGTGTGAGGTGCTGGGACAGTACCTTGCCTAAGGAACATACTGTAGATCCACCCTTCCCACACATGTTCTGAATCATTCAGCCTACACATTTTAATATTTTGTAGAAATGGTTTGGCAGAGTTTGAACCAGCCCATTATTGTGGGCAAACCTTTTCCAGGTTGTTCAGACTAGTTAAACTCTGCTTGTAAGCCACAATGTTGGACTGAGATCAGAGCTTTGACTAGGATTGCAGGGCTTTCAAGTGTTTGTTTTCCTCATTTTTAAGGAGTCACGTGAGGTCACGAGGACCCGGAAGTAACTTCACGCAGGTATTTAAGCAGGAAGTAGGTGACTATCCAGCACCAGACACTGAGTTTCATGCGAGGCTCAACATCAGGTCCCATCTCTTCGCCAACTCGCGTGAGTAATCTCTCTGCTCCTTGGAGCGCTTTATTTACCTGTTTGTGTGCGTGTGAGAACGCGGATTTCTTGGTGGAAATCCCAACTCCATTTTGGAGCGTTCTCAGACCAAATTTCGTGGTTTACCTACTCACTCGTGTGTATCCGCTTTTGAGTTTTCCGCTGCGCTACACGGGGACATATTTCGATCATTCATTTCTGGTCTGACTCCGTGACAGAATGTCTGGTCTTCGGGCGGAGTGCGAGGCTCTCCAATCGGATCTCACCACTCTGCAAGCGGACTATGACGACCTGGCTGCTGCACAGATCGCCCCCGCGGAACCAATCCGCCCCGCCCACCAACACAAGATTTCACTCCCGGATAAGTGGGATGGATCTGGTGCCCGGTGTGATGTTTTCCTCACTAACCTCTCTCTCATCTTTGAGTTCCAGCCATCACGTTATCCCACAGACCGCAGCCGGATCGCTCTACTCGTCTCACTTCTCACCGGGCAGGCAGCCGAGTGGGCTACGGCGGTCCTGAAGGCCGACGGCGACTCCGCCCACTCGTATCCAGCGTTCACCACCCAGCTCAGGGCCGCCTTCCAACACCCTGAGAGCGAGGTGGAGGTAGATTCGCGTCTGTACCATCTGAGACAAGGAGAACGCAGCGTCAGCCGCTATACCACCGAGTTTCGCACCCTGTCAGTACAGACCACCTGGAGTGACGCCGCTCTCCGCACAGCCTACTACGAGGGACTTTCCATCCGGCTCAAAGATGAGTTGGCTGTGCGGGAGCTTCCTGACACCCTGGAGGGAATGATCCAGCTGGCCCTCCGGGTCGATCAGAGAATGCGTCACCACCCACACCGCACTAATCCTGTCTCTCGTTCCTCCACAGGCACCATTCCCCGCACAAGGACCCTGGATTCACCCGTCACCTACGCTGTCGCTGCGCCCTCTCCTCCTCCACCTATCGCCTCAGAGGCCCACTCAACCGGAGCCGGGGAGCCCATGCAAATAGGACGCACCTCCCTGTCTGCAGCGGAGAGGGCTAGACGCTACCGCGAAGGTTTATGTGCCTATTGCGCCTCCCCAGATCACCATCGAGCAATCTGCCCTCTTCGTCCGGGAAACGGCCAGACCAGGTAAAGAGGGGGAGGTCTTTACCTGGTCCTGTGACGAGCAAATCCTGACGCCCTCTCTGGTGCCCGCTTCTTCACGAAGCTGGACTTACGGAGCGCCTACAACTTGGTCCGCATCAGGGAGGGCGATGAGTGGAAGACAGCCTTCATAACCCCCACCGGTCACTACGAGACCCTCGTTATGCCGTTTGGTCTGTGCAACAGTCCGTCTGTGTTTCAACAGTTCATAAATGACGTTCTCCGGGACATGCTGGGTCGTTGGTCCTACGCTTATCTGGACGATATCCTCATTTATTCCAAGACCCTGGAGGAACACACCCAGCATGTCCAAGCAGTGCTACGTAGGTTGCTGGCCCATCAGTTGTACTGTAAGTTGGAGAAATGTGCTTTTCACCAGCACTCCACCACATTCCTCGGTTTCGTCATCTCCCCTCAGGGTGTGGCCATGGATCCCCAGAAGCTGGAGGCTCTGCGCTCGTGGCCCCTACCCACGTCGCTTAAACAGCTGCAACGTTTTCTGGGGTTCGCCAACTTCTACAGGCGATTTATCCAGGGCTTCAGCGCAACTGCAGCACCTCTCACTGCTCTCACCAAACCATCTCATGGAGCCTTTCACCTCACCCCCGAAGCCATCCAAGCCTTCAAGACCTTGTGCAACCTGTTCACCACCGCTCCAGTCCTCATCCACCCCAACCCGGACAAACCCTTCGTTGTTGAGGTGGACGCCTCTGATGTGGGCGTAGGAGCCGTCCTCTCACAACGTGGTCCAGACGGTAAACTACACCCATGTAGTTTTTCTCTAGAAAATTCAATTCCACTCAGCAGCGTTACGGGGTAGGGGACCGTGAACTGTTGGCCATCAAGTGGGCATTGGAGGAATGGCGTCACTGGCTCCAGGGCGGCGGCGACCCATTCACCGTCTGGACCGACCACCAGAACCTCACCGTCATCTGCCAGACCAAACAGCTTAACCCCAGGCAGGCGCGGTGGGCTCTGTTCTTCGAACACTTCAACTTCCAACTATCCTACCGGCCCGGTTTGAAGAACAGCAAGGCGGACGCCATCTCCCGTCAACACCAGCGAGACTCCACCACCTCGGAGGCCGCGCCTGTCCTGCCACCTCACGTCATCTTGGCTCCCCTCCGGTGGGGGTTAGAAGAGAGAGTCCGCCAGAGCCACAGCCAAAATCCTCCACCTCCGGATACCCCTACTGGACGTCTCTTCGTACCCGACACCTTGCGCCAGGAAGTACTCCAGTGGGGGCACGACTCCACTCTGGCAGGACACCCGGGAGTCCAGAGGACCATCACCTTCATCGCCAGGGCGTTTTGGTGGAGGACGTTGAGGAGAGATGTACAGCTGTACGTCCAGGCATGCAACACCTGCGCTCGCTCCAAAACCACTAACACCCCATCTACCGGCGAGCTGCAGCCCCTCCCCATCCCCAAACGACCCTGGTCGCATATCTCCATCGACTTCGTCACTGGACTCCCCGAATCTCAAGGGAAGAACACCATCCTGACCATTGTGGATCGTTTCTCCAAGGCTGTGCATCTGGTGGCTCTCACCGGACTCCCCTCTGCCAAGACCACCACGGAGCTCATACTCGAACACGTAGTCCGCCTGCATGGGTTCCCCAAGGACATCGTCTCGGACAGAGGGCCCCAGTTCACGGCCAAGTTCTGGCAGGCCTTCTGCCGTCTGATCGGGACCTCTAGTCTGTTGTCCGGATTTCACCCACAGACTAACGGTCAGACGAAGCGGGCCAACCAACAGCTGGAGCGCTTCCTCCGATGCTTTGCCGGCGAGCATCAGCGTTCCTGGGCACGCTACCTCGTCTGGGCTGAACTCTCCAATAACATCCACACATCCTCTGCCACTAACCTGAGCCCATTCGAGGTATGCTACGGGTATCAACCTCCGGTGTTCGAACATCAAGAGCCGGAGGTTGAGGTCCCGTCTGCCCAACAGTTGGTCCGTCGGTGCCGGCACCCTCCGGGACGATTGTTCCATGTTGGTGACAGGGTTTATTTATCCACTCGCAATATCAACCTAAAGACAGACTCAAAAAAACTCACTGCTCGGTTCATCGGACCCTTCAAGATCACTCATCGGTTAAACCCTGTCACCTTCAGGCTCCAGCTGCCCACATCTCTCTGGATCCATCCTGTTTTCCACCAGTCCCAACTCAAACATGTCTTCTTCTCTCCTCTGTCTCCCCAGGTTCCTGCCCCACCTCCGCCCCGGATCATTGACGGTGGTCCTGCGTATACCGTCCGGCGAATCCTTGATTCGCGCCCTCGGGGCTGTGGCACCCAGTATCTCGTCGACTGGGAGGGTTACGGTCCGGAGGAGCGGTCTTGGGTTCCCGGGCGGTTCATCTTGGATCCAGCTCTCATCCAGGACTACTGTCATCGGGTATCCTCCATCCCGGGACCGTCTGGTGCCGGTCCTGGAGGGGGGGGTACTGTCACACGCACCGAGTCACGTGAGGTCACGAGGACCCGGAAGTAACTTCACGCAGGTATTTAAGCAGGAAGTAGGTGACTATCCAGCACCAGACACTGAGTTTCATGCGAGGCTCAACATCAGGTCCCATCTCTTCGCCAACTCGCGTGAGTAATCTCTCTGCTCCTCGGAGCGCTTTATTTACCTGTTTGTGTGCGTGTGAGAACGCGGATTTCTTGGTGGAAATCCCAACTCCATTTTGGAGCGTTCTCAGACCAAATTGCGTGGTTTACCTACTCACTCGTGTGTATCCGCGTTTGAGTTTTCCGCTGCGCTACACGGGGACATATTTCGATCATTCATTTCTGGTCTGACTCCGTGACAGAGTCATTCCACAAAATGTGTGCCTTTTCCACTTGGAAAAATTGAAAAATAAAATAAGTTTAATCTATATATATTTTTAAATACCCATGAAATGAAGACAACTTAAAATGACAAGAAATTGTATTGTGCCATCTCAGGTTATGTAATTTATTCATTTATGACTATTTTTCTATCTCATGTTTTGGTATCTTTGTCAACCCTGTTACCGACACATTAAGCATTACTAGATACTATAGTTTAATTAAAACTCATATGCCACTGAATGATATAGGCATTAGCTCAATAATATATCAAGGGTGACCTTTAAAATACTTGAATTTTATACAGACAATCTTTAAAAACAGAGTCAAACCTAGTCAACGTCATCCCTGTTACCCACATGTCAAAACAGGTTTGACGATTTCAAACAAATTTGGTAATTGCAGGCTTAGAGTCAAGTTCACAAAAGCGTATATTGTACACTTTGAATTTGACTTAATTTACATTTTAAAAATGGTAACAGAATTGACATTGCATGATGGCCCCCCATTAGTCAAGCCTCATAAATCATCAAAAATAAGACATTATAGAAAAACGAGAGAAACATGCTTATGTTTTAAGTGTTGGAATCCTGGTTGAGAGATGATGTAACCTCCTAGAATGTCACTTGAATGTATATTATTTTTAAAAACAAGGTTTTTTTGATGAGGGTAACAGTGCTGACATGAAATCGGGGACAACAATAAAATGATTTATATTTTATAGAAAAATGCATACTTAACAATGAGACTATATTTAGAAAAATATGCAAATGTCATCTGCATATGCATATGCAAATTTAATTTGGCAAATTAAAAGTCCTGCTGAAATTGAAAAATCATAGTGAGGGACAAGCCAAAAATCTTACCTTTACCAGCATAGATACTATTTTAATTATTGTAATTTGTAATATTGATGAAGGCATACATAGTGTTATGTTTTTAAATTGCATAGTTATTTGTTGTTATATTAAATCTGTTTTTGATTATTTCTTAGGGATCCAAAAGGAACAGATTTTGTGCAATGACCCTTAAACTGAAAAAAAAAAAAAAAAGGTAAGAAGGCTAGCTATTTATTTTAAGAGAATTAAATTTTGCTGTTTTATTTTGACGATGATTGTTAGTTCTTAGCGCTGCATATGGCTGAATATGAAGAGTAAACATTAAAAATTAAGTGCTACTTTATGTGTATTTGAGTAAAGGGAAACATCTGTTTATCTGTTAAGCTTTAATGTTCAGTTATTTTTGACATTTAGTTTTTTTGACATTTCATTACCAAAAGAAGAGTTCATGGATATGAATTTTACATGCTTTATTCAGGTAAATTCCATCAAAATCAAGCCTTACAAGTTATTAAAAAATATTATGTGTAATATTGTTACCATCATTTTTTAGTGGATAGCTCATACCATTTTATTATGCCATCTGGTCAACTGCACACAAGCTTTCCCATGGTTCTTTTGGAGTAATTGGTTCTTTCATTCAGCCGTCCCATACAAGCCACTCTGGAGCTCACGACATGGTTGACTAGTATTTGTTCTCAGCTACTGTACCAAACTCTACAGCACCTTCAGAGTGAATTTTGGTCTTTTTATAGCTTTTCACAAAAAAATCACAGAGTTAAGGAATGCAGCTTCCTCATCCAAGCAAATGAAGCAACACTCTTAAAAATAAAGGTTCTTTATTGGCATTGATGGTTCCATGAAGAACCTTGAACATTTTTGGAACCATTTAAATGCAGAAAGGGTTCTTTATTGTCGAAGGAGATTCTTTCGATTTTTAAATTGTTCTTTAAAACGGTTCTAAGAACGGTTCACTGAAAGGATCTTTGGGAAACCAAAAATGGTTCTTCTATGGCATCACTGCAAAAAAACCCTTTTGGAAACTTTATTTTTAAGGGTCCCCTCTGAGACATCCCAACATTACACTTCACTATTTTATTTGATATACTTTGAGTAACAAATGAGGAACATCACACAAACAAGATATAATGGAACAAAGATTTTAAAAAAAATGTTTTTAATTACATGAATAATGTCCCCTTTTTTCAATCAGAAAATGTGACATCTATGGTATTTTATCTTGGCCTTTTTTTTCACTTCTATTGATAGGCAAAGAGAACAGATAATTCCTGGGAACAGAGAAAGGAAATCGGGTCTACCATATTCAATCGTCTTCTCATTAGAGAAGCTGTTTAAAGGCCAGAGAATAATAAGATAATGCCACAAAATGACTGAAAAAGTATGAAAATGGCATATTTCTTTTCTTTTTCTTCCTTTCTTTTCTTTTTATTTTAGTTTCAGACCTTTAAAAAATCTTCACTGCAAAAACAGCATTTGTTGAAACCAAACTGCCAAAATGACCAGTTTCCTCCTTCAATTTGTGACATCACAATGTGACACAACAACACTTCACCTCCTTTAACTCCGTTTTCATAAATATTAAGGTTTAGGGGAAGCTCATCGAACACTGTGCTTTTTGTGGATGCGGAAAATTACACCGTCTATGCCGGACATAAGCAGTGCATTGTGTTGCATCAAAAGCAAAAAGAACCCATTATATTCAATGACTAATCAAATATTTTTTTATGCAACAAATCATTACATTATGAGTTGAACTTCAAGGAACATTTAAACAACAAAAAAATCACGTCATGACCTCTTTAAAGGGATCATTCACCAAAAAACGAAAATTATGTTGTCGATTACTTACCCTCATGTTGTTCCAAACGTGTAAACCTTCGTTCATTTTCGTAACACAAATTAAGATATTTTTGTTGAAATCCGAGAGCTTTCTGACCCTGCATAGACAGCAATGCAAGTGACACATTCAAGGCCCAGAAAGTTAGTAAGGACATCTTTAAAATAGTCCATGTGACATCAGTGGTTCAACCATAAGTTTATGAAGCTACGAGAATAATTTCTGTGCGCAAAGAAAACAGAAATAACAACTTTATTCAACGATTTCTTTGCTTCCATGTCAGTCCTCACTGCTTGTTCACGAGCCTATCACGTTGCATGTGTGTGGTGCTGCTGACGCAGGAGCCGGCATTCTGATGTGGGACGTCAGAAAGCTCTTCGATTTTACAAAAAATATCTTAATTTGTGTCTGAAGATGAACAAAGGTCTTACAGGTTTGGAATGACATGAAGGTGAGTAATTAATGACAGAATTTTCATTTTTGGGTGAACTGTTCAAAAGCATAAGCTTTGGCAGTTTGCTGGTCTGGAGCCTTCAGGTGTGTGTTAACACAATGTCAAGGAGGTAAGACATCAGCAATCATCTCAGAGAAGCAACTGTTGCTGCCATCAATCTGAGAAGAGTAATACGGCCATTTCCAAACAATTTCCATAAAAGTTTATTCACTAGTGGAAGACATTTAAAACAGACACCTCTCCTTCCAGGAGTGGACATCCCAGAAAATTCACCCCAAGATCGTGTAAAGCTCAGAGAAATGGCAGACAACCCAAGAACTACACCTCAGACTCTACAGGCCTCAATTAACATGTTAAATGATAAAGTTCAGGACAATACCATTAGAAAAATATGGGACAAAAATGTCATGTTTGGAAGGCTTGGTAGAAGAAAGCCTCTTCTATTTAAAAAAAAACAAAAAAACATTTCAGCACAGTTTAGGTCTGTGAAGTTATCTGAAAACACAAGTCTTCTAGAATAATGTCCTTTGAACAGACGAGACGGAAGTGGTGATGTTTGGCCATAACAGCGCCAAGTCTGGTGAAAACCTAAAGAGCATATCAGCACAAACACCTCATACCAAAAGACAAGCATGCAGGAGAAGGACTGATCATTTTGGGCTTGTTTTGTAGCCACAGGACCTGGGCACCTCAGTCATTGAGTTGGCCATGAACTCCTCTATATATAAAAGTATTCTAGAGTCAAATGCGAGGGCATCTGTCTGACACCTAAAGTTGGGCCAAAATTGGGTCATGCAACAGGACAATGATCCCAAGCACACCAGCAAATCTACAACAGAATGGCTGAAAAGAAAAGAATCAAGGTGTTGCAATAGCCCAGTCCAAGTCCAGAGCTCATCCTGACCCAAATGCTGTGGTGAGAGCTGTGCATAAGCAAATGCCCACAAACCTCAATAAATTGGAGCAACGTTGAAAAGAAGAGTGGTCCAAATTCATTCAGAACGATGTGAGAGACTGAAAAAATCACACAGAAAATCAATGAAAAAAAAACTTTGTCACATATGGCTTTTCCATCTTGGCTTTATTTTTGTTAAATAAATAATGACACAGTGTGATATGTCATGGGATGATGTTTATCTGAGGATTTATACTTGCCAAGAACCAGATTTTTTTAAATTATGTCCTGATACAGAAAACCATGGTATTCAATAGGGTGTCCTAACTTTTTCACATGACTGTAAATTTATTTAATTTTTTAGAATTAAATTTTAATGGAAATCCAAAGCAAGACCTACATTTTTTTATAGATACAGTAACAACAGTTACATAAAATATAAATTAGAAATATCTAAAGGTTGATAAAAACCCTACCTAGAATAACAATAAACAGCTTGACACAATGAACGTCATGTCTTATCAATATACTTTTAGTTTGTTTTATTGAACAAATGCATTGATAAAGGTATTCATCATCATCACATGCTATACTCTTATCATCACAGTCATGTGATGATTTCTGATATCTACATGTCTATTTTTAGATCAGAAGCAATCTTGTTTTATGGAATAGCCTTTGATATTAAGTTTTCTAAGAATAAGCTACGAGAATATATTTTGTGTGCAAAAAACAAAAACAAACAAACAAAAACACCTACTTTATTCTACAATTTCTCCTCTTCCATGTCAGTCTTCGACATGCATTTACAAAAGTACAATGCATCATGCATGTGATGCTACTGATGCAGGAGCAGGTGATCTGATGTAGAACCTGGATGCACTGTGCCTTGTTTACAAGCATAAGACGATGCACACTCTACATAGACCAGTTGTTAAACCTGAATATACAGACAGAGAACTAAGAAAGAGGGACGTCCTACATCAGAACGCCGGCTCCTGCGTCAGTAGCACCACACGCATGCAACGTGATACACTTGTGAACGTGCAGCGAGGACTGACACGTAAGCAAGGAAATTGTTGAATAAAGTTTGCACAGAAAGTATTCTTGTAGCTTAATAAACTTATGGTTGAACCACTGATGTCACATGGACTATTTTAAAGATGTCTTTACTAACTTTCTGGGCCTTGAATGTGTCAGTTGCATTGCTCTATGCAGGGTCAGAAAGCTCTTCGATTCGACCAAAAATATCTTAATTTGTGTCTGAAGATGAACAAAGGTCTTACAGGTTTGGAATGACATGAAGGTGAGTAATTAATGACAGAATTTTCATTTTTGGGTGAACTGTTCAAAAGCATAAGCTTTGGCAGTTTGCTGGTCTGGAGCCTTTAGGTGTGTGTTAACACAATGTCAAGGAGGTAAGACATCAGCAATCATCTTAGAGAAGCAACTGTTGCTGCCATCAATCTGAGAAGAGTAATACGGCCATTTCCAAACAATTTGAAGTTTATTCACAAGTGGAAGACATTTAAAACAGACACCTCTCCTTCCAGGAGTGGACGTCCCAGAAAATTAATCCCAAGACTTTTCCATCTTGGCTTTATTTTGTTAAATAAATAATGACACAGTGTGATATGTCATGTGATGATGTTTATATGATGACTTATACCTGCCAAGAACCAGATTTTTTTTTTTATTACATCCTGATACAGAAAACCATGGTATTCAATAGGGTGTCCTAACTTTTTCACGTGACTGTAAATTGAATTAATTAAATTTTTAGAATTAAAATTTAATGGAAATCCAAAGCAAGACCTACATTTTTATAGATACAATAACAACAGTTACATAAAATTAAAATGAGATATATCTAAAGGTTTATAAACACCTTATCTAGAATAACAATAAACAGCTTGACACAATGAACGTCATGTCTTATCAGTATACTTTTAGTTTGTTTTATTGAGCAAATGCATTGATAAAGGTATTCATCATCATCACATGCTATACTCTTACCACCACAGTCATGTGATGATCTCTGATATCTACATGTCTATTTTTAGATCAGAAGCAATCTTGTTTTATGGAATAGCCTTTGATATTAACTTTTCTAATAATAAACTTTGTTTTAATCTCTGAAATAGGCAGAGCCTTGCTAATCAAAGGACATGTAATTTACAGCAATTAACCTTGATCTCGGAATTAGGCCTATTATAAATCAGGCACAGAATGTTGTTTTCAGGGCTAGAATAAAATGGTTCTGGTCCCGTTCTGCCGAGAGGTGTGGCCGGTCAGGTGAGGTTGATTACTTTGATGTCTTGGCTATAGGCAGCGGTGGAGACTCTGGGGCGAGGAAAGGGAGAGGTACACAGAGCGCCCATCCAGCCACGGCTGCACACAGCACTCCTGAATGATTCATGCACACAAGAAAAATGCAAACTCGCAGATTTAGCGCACATATATTTGTTCTTTTAAAAGATTGATGGCCTTGAGCAGACAAAGAATGGGGTGAATAACTAATGTATGTTTTTGTTTCTTCTGAACGTTAGAGAGGCAGCTGATAATATTGTTTCTGAATATGCTAGTGAGCGTTTAACTGGCTAAGGAGTTGTGTGCCATTGTGTGTGTTGGCCCTTGATGCATAATTGAGCTTTTCAGAGAACTGGTTGCAGTGGAGACTATTATATATTAATATATTTTTAGGTTAGAGATGTTTTGTGATTTTTTTCTCTGTGGATAAAAAAGGCCTCAACTAAAGCAGAATAATCAGCACCCCCTTCTTTTTTTTAGTTTAAAACAAAGATTTTTTAAAAATGCTATTTCAGTGTTTATGATTCAAAGGGCCTATTCACACATCAACTTCATTTTCATTTTCTTTGATCGGACAGCTATCCGACTGTGAAAAGACCAGGTGTAAATGCCCTCTGAAATGCATTTGAGACAAATTGGAACTAGAGCAAACCATTACTTTAGGTGGCTTAGGTGGTGATATGCATTGGATACAACTGAACAAATGTAAATGAAAAACATAGGTGTGAGAGCATGTGCTACCAGCTTTTGGTAGTCAGATACCACGCCTCTACTGTAATACACATCTTCACAGATACTGACATGAGCATCTCTCTTTAACAAACACACCCTAAAATGACGCAAATGAAACGTAGCCTTTAGGCACCACATTTTCAATCTGGAGTGACTCTGCATGTTCAACACACAATCATCTTCATTAAAGGGATAGTTCACCGAAAAATTAAAATTACCCCATGATTTACTCACCCTCAAGCTGTCGTAGGTGTAAATGACTTTGTTCTTTCAGATGAATACAATCAAAGTTTTATTAAAAAATGTCCTGGCTTTTCCATGCTTTATAATAGCAGTGAATGGGTGTTGACATTTTGAAGTTCAATAAAGTGCATTCATCCTAGTGGACTGATGTGTTTGCGTAAGAAAAATATCCATATTTAAAACTTTATAAACCATAATCCATAGCTTCTGCTAACTGTCGTATGCACGTTACTGAGAGTGGCATTCCAGCGGATGATGTAGGACGTAGACATAGCGTAAGCTTCGGTTTATAAAGTCTGAAATATGGATTTTTTTCTTGCACAAATGCATCATCTATTGATTTCAGTGACGTTAATTCATTTAAATTTGTATGTAGGCCGGGAACTGAAGATCAGCTTATTTTCATTTTGCAGAGACACATTTACATCAAACAGCTGTCTTATCTGAGAAAATTCATGAAATGTCAAGTGTAAGTAGGCCCAAAAAATGTATGTTTAAAGGTGCAATAGGTGATTGTCCTCAGAAACATTTTTTGTTAAAATGCCGGTTGAAAGTCTCTTCACATCCTGATAGCAATCATTAAGTTAAGCGGGCTAAATATATTTATATGTATTTATATATTCTGTGGAAGGCGTAGGACTAAGAAATGTTCGTCCAATCAAAATGTTCGGTCCAAATATTTCAATAGGCTGTCCTACCTGCCTGTCAACATATGTATTTGGGTAGCTGACAAATACAAATTGGACTACGTCCTATAGTGTGACATAGCAAAAATGTAGAAAAAAAATGTAACATACAAATAACATGAGAAAAATGTATCTTCATTCTTACAGTTACAAATAGCACGAGAGAGGTTTCTCTTCAGTGTTAGAGGATTTTTGTAAAATTTTCCGTCACACCATAGGACACATTGATACGTCAACTACCCATCTGCATACCTCTGGGCACGCTGTTCGTGCAGACAGCATACGTCATCAGCGCATTCACAAACACTTTGCAGACAGAGTGAGAATGGCAGGCAAACATCAACAACCTGATCTTCCTTTCTGGTATTGTAATACTTTTACTAACTGTATTATAAAGTGTTCTCACGGTTAATGACATATGATGTTGTAACGACCACTAGAGCATTTACGGTAGTTTTGTGGCAGACCGACAACTGCGCATGTGCATAACGTGTCTGTACATTCTGGAAGGGTGAAGAGATGACTCGATTTTATTTATTTCCTTTCTGTTTGTGACCTGAATTGAATGCATGCCTGTGTACATTTTTCCTCACTCGTTTCCCATGTATGTGGACGATTATGTCGACGCGTGAGGCATTTTTAAAAATAATTTCAACTCGGCGTTACAGTTGTCTCTGGTCGTCTAGCCTGTGTGCATAGATGCGTTTGGGAGGCGTGGATTTGGATGGCGATGTGCAGGGAGGGTGGTACGTTTGCTTTCAGTGCTATCAGGCTAAAGTTAGCATTATCCAAGATCTCCAGTTGCACCTTTAATTCAGTGTGTTGCTTGCCATTTATTTGTCAAATTTACTAGCAATTTCCAAGTAAAAAATGTTTTGTACAGTACATTTATTTCCACGCTGCAATTAAATGCTTCCCTTAATCAGCAGACACTAAACTAGTGCAGGCAGTTCCTTAATTTTTTCAAACTAAATTGTTATATAAATGCCGTGTGCCCTGTTATTTTGGAGTGTTCCGTCAACAGAATCAGTTGAAAGATTCTTCAGAAAAGATTCCTTTGCATTCCATACAGTCAAACAGGTTTAAAACGACACAAGAATGACTAAATGATGACAGACTGTCAGTTCAGCATGTCAGACATCTGTGGGTACACACACCTGAAGCTGCACTCTCCAAACCTTTGTTCCATGACAGAAGACATTTTTGTAATTGCTTGGGAAGACTTAATTGAATAAATTTTAATCTAATTTAATTAAGTTTAGGCCTGCAGAGTGACTATATCAAAAGCACACAGTCCTGAATATTACTGAGATATTACAATATTATTGAGACCCCCTTATGCTCATACACAAGCTTCTGGGAGTGAAGAGACTTGGCTTGGAAACATTAAAAGACAGAGATGACATGCTAGACCTGTCTGACTGCTGCTACACATTCTCTCACCCTTCGTGCAACAACACGCACACGCTACTAGGGATGTGCAGTAGTGCATATTTTCAACGACTAGCCCATTGTGCACGCAGTCGTAGGAAACAAAAACTCCAAACTTACTGAGTCAGTCTGTGTAGAGTGTGTGATTCTGGGTTGATGCTTGTGTGGAAAGCTGGCGGTTGTCCTGGGTTTATCAGTGCATGCGTCCGGAACGTGTCACCTCACGCTGGGGTCTCCCCGCCTATAAAATATGCATCACATACAGGATAACATGGAAAGAGCGAGGCAGCGCACCACACACACTCAGACAGGGACAACAATTGGGCTTTGCACCGTTGAGCATGAGCCCTGCAAACACACACTACACACATGCACAGCGGTGAGATTATCTAAAGGGTTGGTGAGAAGGTATATCCTCGCTATCTTGATTTGCGGTATCTGTTACATTTTAGTAAACAAATATGGGGGATCATACAGTGGCGTAACGTAAGACACAACAGCACTTTAATTTGGTGATGAATGTGTAATGTGTGTGTGTGTATTTGATATGAAGGATTAAGCAAACCTTTGTTCTCGTCGGGTTTCCACAGGGTTCCACAAATATGTGCGCGGCCAAGATTACAACTGCAATTAGCCGTAAGGTGCGGTCACTTTTATCTTTTTCTGTGAAATATCACAGGCCAAATCAAGTCATATCATTAGGAATCCACACAAACTGGAATTTTTGTATGAGGGCGAAAGATTTCCCCATGCAGATTTCACATCTGGTTTAAGTTGGTCAAGCTGTTTGGTTTGAAAGTGACTTCTGTGTAAGCTGTGCTTCATACATTACTAGACAATGCAGTTTTTTTTTTTCCTTTGAAATTTTACAGAAAACATGCCTTTAAAAAATTCCCCCATACTATGTGAAAAGTTTCAACCCACTAATATTGAAAAGTTAGGTTTGATTGCTGCTTTAAATGAAAAGGCTAAAAATAAGGTCCAACCCTTCTGAAAAAAACCCAATAGAACCATCACAGAAAATTCTAATGGTTTCCACTACAAATACATTACAAACATTACAAACCATTAACTTTTCACCATTAAAACCATTAAAAATGGTTTTCTGTAGTGTGTTTTGAGACATACTTCATTAGGATTTTCTGGTTTTAATAAGCCATCAATAAAAGGTGACCAATTACCAGTAGAGACCAACAGGGTCTATTGCAGTTCCCATTAAAACCAATATAAGTCCCATTATAACCAGTAAATCCATTACAAATTTTGTGATGGTGTCTATTGTTTTTTTTTTTAGCAGCTATCGTATGCAGAGTATTTAAATCTCTTTTGAATGAGCGGCTATTCACTTTCACTTTCAATTTCGCAATCACATGCACTCTGTATAAACAGAGCACATCTTACAAGATCAGATATGAGCATATTTTCTGCTGAGCAGCAAATCCTCCAGCATGTTTTGTCAGTCATCTCTCCTTACTCTTACTGTTCTGACCCATTTTCCAGGGTTGCCAGGTTTTCACAACAAAACCCACCCAACTGCTACTCAAAACTAGCCCAATCGCATTTTGAGAGGGGTCACCGTTAAAATCGTGTTCTGGGGGGTAAAATCCCATTTTTTTGATGGGGTTCCCCTGGTAAAATTAGCATTCCAGGGGCTAAATGTTACGTTACTGGGGACGCTTCAACCAGCGGACATAAAAAACAACACGCAGCAACAGTGTTAATGTAGGCCAATTCTGTGGGACACTACCATGGCAACACTGCCATGATCAGTTAAATCTGATTCCTGCAGCTTGTGTTGGATGCAGGGTTGCCAAATCTGCATTTTTTGCACAGAATTAGGCTGGTTTTAAATTGTTTGAGGGTTGATTTTCTCCTGTGGGTTAAATGTTTTGCATTCTACCTGTGATAAAACTGTGCAAGGTGTAAAGTTTTGTGATGGCCACTGGTAAAAAGTTCTTTTAGCTGTGTTTCTGATCAATCTGCACAAGGGTGACTGTAAAATATACATCATATTTTGAGTTTTGATATGGAATATGGTCATTGCACTACCCCCCTCAAAATCCATGTCCATGTCTGGCACTATAAGCCTTCCATAACCCACCCTGGTGAAAAAACAGCATATGCTGGTAGGTATGTTTTGATGCTGGTCCTTTGCTAGTTTATGCTGGTCCTTCACCAGCAACATGACCAGCTAAGGACCAGAATAAACCAGCAAAGGACCAGCATAAACCAGCAAAGGACCATCTTAAACCAACATCAAAACATACCTACCAGCATATGCTTTTTTTTTTTCACCAGGGCATGACAAAAGAAAATGAGCATGGCTTGCAGCACTTATGTGTACTCTTATCATTTTGTGGACAAAATTCTGTGAACTTCGCCCCAATCGGGAGCTGTATATGGGTTATGTGTGCTAATCTGTTTTCAATCTATTTCTGTTTTCAAGCTAACCGCGCACGGCTTCATGTCATCTTCCTACTTATTAAACTATGACAGATGAGTTACAGCAAAAAGACGGTCATTGTGGCACTGTAAAGTCAAGTCACTATGGCGCCATGTGCTTTTTAAACCATTTTCATAGGTTTAATGTTATGTAATCGGTTCGGAAAATACCTTCATTTGACTAAAAATGCCAGAGACCGGAGATGTAAAGCATCATTCCAGCTGAGTGGAACGAGTTCAGGAAATATGCAGAAATGAATTGTAACCTAGATTTTTTACAAAGCCAGAAAAGTATTGTTTGTTGTTAGTTCATGATAGCCAATAAATTAATAATGAATTAACTAATGTTAACTAATTTATAAAAAAAAGTTACAACACTCCAAAGTTAATACTGCAGCTACTTCGAATTTAATTACTAATGAAGAGTCAAAATGAGGAGAAATAAAGGATTAAGACAATTTAAAAAGATGGAAACAATGGTGTTTTCTATAATAAGAAAAAACAAAATAAAAAAACTTAGCACAAACTTGGCAGCATAAAGATGTGCTGCTATATTTTTTTTTGATGAAGGGGGTGGCTAATGATAACTGCTATATCATAATAAATCATCATGGTTCACGTTGAAACGGAAGTATCAACAGTTATTTTCTTTCATTTTATGAGTTAAAGACTTAAAAAGAGAAAAAAAAGAAAAAATACATGGATGAATCATTTCTCTCTTACATGCATTAAGAAAACTGATTTCAGAATAAATTTTCACTGCAAACTAAAGTGAAGCATATTTCCTAATAAAATAATCTTCTAATAAGGACATGCATGTTTCTGACATGCAGAAAGTTGCAAGTTTTTCATCACACAGTTCTCAGAAACTAACTGTGTGGCTTTCTAGTTGTGGGAGAGAAAAAGGATGTGAAATATGATGTGCGTTACATAATCCTCTTATTTACATAGCGTCCCGTAATGCACCACTCCTGAGAGTTACGTTGTACTGCAGCGCTGGTTGCACACGTCATTATGTCATCCGTGCAACACGGTCCAGCCTGAATGACATCGGAGCAGCGTTCACAGCTGACCACACCTCCACAGACACATGACCCTTAACCCAGACAAATCTTGACCACTGCACATCAGGGACAGATGGAATGCAGTCACTCGCTGCCAGAAACTTCATAGCATGTGTATGCGTGTGTCTGTTTGCGTCTTTGTCAGAGAGACGACGCTGGGCTGTGAGGTCACAGCTGTGCTGGTCAACAAGCTCCGCCTACAGCAGCTGTCTCAGGTCCCCGTGAGACAAATGGGAAAAATCAGATTGTCCCTCACAAATAAACACAGCCAAGCAGACATGTACGCACAACGTACACACATGCTTACCGCAGCGCGTAGACTGTGCTGAGAAGGCAGTTGAATAATACAGTTTTCTGACGTGCATCTGCCTTTAATTCTCTCTTCCGACTTAATTTCATCCCGTCAACACCCTCCTTCAGACCCACGTCATCGCAACATCACAACAACATGCTCACATACGGCTCACGTTCACTAGGCCGCTGCAGTGACGCCCTGTAGACCACAGTCTGGGCAGCTGTCCATCTGACAACAGGAAGTCTCCCTGGCCCGAGAGTTTTCTCATTGTTATTTTTTTGGCTTTCTCTTGACAGCCATTACAAATGACCTCAGCCTGCACGAAAAGCCGTAAAAACCTACTGCAAACCAAAACACCTCAGATTTACATGGTTTGCTTGCATTTTGCCAAAGGACTTCGAGAAACATGATTGTGAGCATGTCTGATTCTGTATGCCTGAATTAAAATGTGAATTGATTTAAAGCTATAATGTATAATTTGTGCACCATTAGTATCACAAATTGCTCAGCATGCTGAAAGATACAGCATTGCTACTGCTATAGAACCACAGCTTTTACACTTTATGTGCAAGTCAACCTACACTGTAAAAAACAATTTGTTGAGTCAACTTAAAATAATTTGTAACCTGACTGCCTTAAAATTTTAAGTTCAGTAAACTCAAAAAAAGTTTATTCAACTTGAAATGTTAAATTATACTAAGTGACAACTTAGATATTTCAGTTGAATCAACTTAAAATTTTAAGGCAGCTGGGTTACTTACCCATCTGTTAAGTTTAGCAAACACAAATATCTAAGTTGTTACTTAGTACAACTTCACATTTCAAGTTGAATAAACTTATTCTAGTTGTCTGAACTTAAAATTTTAAGGCAACAGGGTAACAAATTATTTTAAGCTGACTCAACAAATTGTTTTTTTTTTTAATTTTTTACAGTGTAGAAATAGTTATATTTGCATATGTATCTAGGATAGAACAAATAAAATAATTTAAAAAGTAATAAAAATACACGCTTTTGTCAGCTACAGGACCACTGTTTTTACACAAATCAAACTAGAAATCCTTAATCGTAGTTATCTTTGCATATGTAGCTGGGATAAAATAAATAAACGTTAAAAATAATAAAAATACACACTTTTAAATTTAGCCAAGAAAATGAATTAAGAAAAAGAAAAACAGAAAGAAAGAAAGAAAACAGATTTGAGTGTATAAAAGCAAAAACCCAGCTACAGAAACATTGTTTTTACACTTTGTTTTGGTGAAATCAACCTTGAAATACGTAGTTATCCTTGCATATGTAGCTGGGATAGAATAAATAAATGTTACAAAGTAATAAAAATACACACTCTCTAAATTTAGCCAGGATGGAAAATTAATAAAGTAAGAAAGAAAGAAAGAAACAAAGAAACAAAGTGTATAAAAGCATAAGCTACAGAAACATCGTTTTTGCACTTTTTTTGGGTGAAATCAACTTAAAAATGTATAGTTATAGTTATCTTTGCATATGTAGTTCTTGTTTTTAGCTTTTAGCCTCTCCTCACAACTTACAGTAACACCCTTGTAGTTGCACATTGGTGTTGTTTATCTAGAAAATAAAAGTCAAGAATATTGCATCATTTTATAACACCAGAATGCCTAGAAGTGTCAACAGTTCTGCCAGTTATTCACTGTAATTTTGGTTCACAACATTGTTGCCAGTTAGTTACCGTAATGCCTCTGTTACAGTTAGCCAAATGCCAATTAGTCACTGTTAAAAAAAATTCATTACAATGAACAGCATTGCCAGTATTTTACTGTAAAAAAGCATGGTAAGGTATGAGCACATGCTCACAAATGCTTTTTTGAATCCTCAAAACATAGCTGAAAAGAAAGCCCGAAACATGACCAAGCATGACTTTCTGCACACAGGGACCAGGTCACAGGTCTCCTGTCATCTGAAGGGCAGAAAACAGTGTTAAGTCTGATTTAATTCACTTCTCACAAATTAAAGAGTCCTACGGAGCCACAAATGTGCATCACTGCAGGAGCAGGGAGTGACAAAGTAAGAATACAATTCATGCAAAATTATTCATACATGCAAAGCGGTGAAGTATCTAACATTACATAGGTATACATTTACTTTAGATGGGCTGTGAAATCTTGGTTTGACAGTGTCAGTGTGTCTTTGTACAGCCGTCTGTTCAATCTGTGACAGTGTGGAGGAGTTTTCTAGGGAAAAGTAAAATGCCTCTGTGATGCTGCTGCTTGTTGACAATACAAGTGAGGATGTATGTGCATCTCAATTTGCATATGCATGCCAGTAGTATAAATAGCGCAAGTATTATGTTCATATTTAAAAAAAAAAAAAAGTGAAAAAGTGCACTTTAAATACCTGAATGATGTACTTAATTAACCGAATTAGATGTTGGACACTTCACACACTCAACTGTCACAGCTTTCCTTTTGTAGCGAAGAGTCTGATGCTGGATGACAAAATAACCTTATACAATTACGATACTAGATGGTAGAGTACATAGTGCATAGTGTAAAATACCTGATTTGGGACACAACTTGTGTCTCCCAAGACAATCAGGGCCATGGGTGTCACTTTTTATTGAAACACGAGCCCCAGTAAAATATTATTGATAGATCCTTTTATGTCAGTGTACACTGAGCTTGTGAACGACTCTGTGCTGCAAGTAAAGCCAATTTAATTCATATCCAAAAAAGTATTTAAAAATGTGTAACCAATGGACATCAAAAAATGATTCGGATTTTCGCCAGAGTTTACACTAGTCTGTAAATGCAAATGATCTTAAAAAAAATCTGACTATAAATCAAATGTGTAATTATCCATGTTAAAGCTAGCTATAAACATGTCAACAGCTTAGCAACTTGTTCAGCAAGATTCTTTTTAAACTGTTGCTCCACCATGACAGTTGTTGATCTGAAAGAAAGAAGTGACTCTAGATAAAGTCTTTGTCTAGAGCAAACACAACTGCAAGGTCATGGGGTTCAAGTCATAGTGAATGCTTGAACTAATAAAATGTATACCTTAAATGCATTGTAATTTGCAGCTGGCAAAGCTGAAAATATTAAACACATTTGCACTGTTATATGAATTACTGTTTAGCATTTTCGGAATGCAATGTGTGAAATTCAACTTCACAAGTGTTTGTTTTCATATACTTGAGTACAATATGTCAAATGGCCCATTACAAAGTTTATATTTGTGATAGCAGCCTGAGTGTGATTGAAGTAGGAAGCTCTTGTTCCAGTCCTCGAAATGTATACACTGTGCTACATCTGTGCTTCCCTAGGCATTTACAATACATATAATTGTGTGAGAGAGAAAGAGAGAGACAGAAAAAAAGAGGTGAGAAACAGTGATAGAGTTATGTGGTTGTGGATATTGCTCTGGTAATGTCCTCATCTATAATAGATCAGAATCTGAGATTCTTTGTCTTAACAAATCCTCTCAAATGTACTTTTCATGTTTGGCTGTCTCCTGCAACACGTGACTCCTGTAATACAGACATATCCTGTTACATGATACACACAAACCCAGACATACACAGACTCAAGACATTAAGTGCATTAGTTTACAAGCCCTAGTTCTTCAGTATCACAAACAGGGGTTTTACCTTTTTTTTTTTTTTTTTTTTTTTTTTTTTTTTGCCGTAGTAACACACACTACATAATTGATCTGCTTCAGGGCAAATTTGTTCTGGGTTACATAAAACAAAACACAAGAGTTAACTACTATAACTAAAACAGATTATATTTTATTATATATAATAAATGTTTTACTATATGTAATATATGTAATATATGTGTTTATTATGAATTACTGTTGTATTCCTCATTCATCATAAAAGAATTTCCAAAATGAATAAATGTAAATGTATACAGTATTTTATAAATATATAATATACATCATGAATAAATATAGTGTTTACACACTCACACACATTTGGGTTGTTGACGTGATATGGCATTTTCACTGTTCCACAAGATAAAAATTAATCTAATGAATATTGTTATTTAAAATTTTGTAAATCATTAAACATTTATTTGACCATAGGTCAAAATTGTCCTATGGTGTGACTGTCTCAAGCATGGTTTAACGAATTACATTTTTTAGAAATTAAAAAGAAAAGCATAAAATGTTAATAAAGACCTCCAGCATAATTGTACAAGTGTCTATTTTAGTAAATAACAATCATTTTTTTCATCCATGTATTTCTGAAAGCATAGGAACTTGATACATTTTGTCTAATGGTGTGACACCATATCCTGATTTTAAATTGGCCAATTCCAGAAAAAACTTTAATTACTTGAAGGACCCCATTCATGGTCATGCTACTGAAGCCCGTTGTCAAGTCCATGACATGTGCACATGGTCAATTTTTGTCTTAAAATCGAAACTTATTTTGGAACCACTACAAAAGTGTTATGTTTTGTTGTCCTTTGGTATAACACCCCTAATGTAAGGATTGTGGACTTTGTGTTCCGTGATTAACCCCCAGCTTTAGTTCCTGTTTCGTTATTTGGTCATTTTCCTGTTCTTGTTTAGTTAATTGATCACTCCTCCACCTGTTCTTAATTATCAAGTGTATTTAAGTTCCTGTTTACTATGAGTTCATCATCCTGTCTACTTTGTTACTCAGTTGTTCCCGTGTTAGCATGCTCCTTAGTTTGTTTCCCCCATTGTTTATTTTATTAAAGTCTGTTAAAGTTTATTTTCCTTTGTCTCCTGCGTCCTCCTTACAACACACCGTGACACCTGAATTGTATTTTTTAATTAAAAACTATATGTTAAACTACATAATCATGGAACATTTTGCAAATGTGTCTTGGAAACTGCTAATGACAGGTTAGCTTGGGATAGCAAGGTCATTAATTGTGTAGGATTACAAATTTAAGAATCTGTTTAAAATATGCTGATCTTATGTTCTGACATAGCATCACATAATAAACTAAGGTGAAATATATTGTATTTAGCATTTAAGGTAAATATGATGTTATCAGACAAATGATTCTCTCAAGCAAAGTTTGTAGCAAGAGGTTCCTGCCAGTTCCTGTTTCTCTTATTGTAAGTCAAATGAGCCAGATTACTGAGATGTTCACATTTTGTTTATAATGGCTCTTGGTACCTCTGCCCAGTCTTTGAGTAGTTATGATGATTGGATTAGGACTGGTGTAAATGGTGCAGGCTGCTATACCTGAATACTTCATTTGCATGCTTTGTTTGGGGTTGTCACCCAGGTGCTTTGTCTCCAGATCTAAGCACTGCCCCCTAAATGTATATAAACTACAATGTATCACTGCCTTAGTTAGACGACTTTTTTGATGACTGCAGCGCTACGCAGCGAGTATATGGATAAAGAAAAACTTCTGCTTCAAGATATCCAAAACGTCTCCTGGTCTCTAAGAAAAAAATTCACAACAGTTGACACAAAAAGCTGAAATGTCCTCTGGTGTGACACCTGTACTGTCACACCAGAGGACAAGGTCTCTTTAAAAAGCATAAAGAAAATTTAAATAATATTCTTAAATAAGATACCTCTGTTAATTACAACAATCAAAATTCTAACAGATGTTATATATTTTATTTTATATATAATAATTTTAATATGTTTAATATATTTTTAAGATTATTATGCATTTTGAACATATAATAATAGATAATAATAATAATAATATGAAATACAACATAGCAATTTTAAGAAATACCTTAGGGTAAATAGGGAATAGATATTGAGTTAGTGAGTTAGTGAGTAACTTGTTACATGTAACAGAATTACATAATTTAGTTACAAAATAAATGTAATCATTTATGTAAATGTGTCATTAAATTACAGTTACTTACGAAAATGTTAATGATTACAAGGGGGGTTACATCTGAATATTTTCACACATACAGATCTGATTGATTTCTTTCCAAAATTACATAACTAAAATATGAGGCACTGACATTTTCGGAGTTTAGGACAGAGAAAAGGACACATGTTTATTTGATTTCCTATTTTGGTTTATGAATATGATTTATTTTTTAAGACTGTTTTATTCCACACTGTAAAAAACTGTTTATTCAACTTGAAATGTTAAATTATACTAAGTGACAACTTAGATATTTGAGTTGAATCAACTTAAAATTTTAAGGCAGCTGGGTTACTTACCCATCTGTTAAGTTTAGCAAACACACATATCTAAGTTACTTAGTACAACTTAACATTTCAAGTTGACTAAACTTATTTTAGTTGACTGAACTTAAAATTTTAAGGCAGCAGGGTAACAAATTATTTTAAGCTGACTCAACAAATTGTGTTTTTTATTTTTTACAGTGCAAGGCATTGTTAGATTCCAATGTTTTATAGTTATTAAGCTATATCTTGTTATGACTTTAAATCTGTATTTAACCTCAGAAGAATCTAATTTCTGATTTTGTGGTAGCTGTGCTTTAAAATTAAATTATTATAATCAAAATTCAAGTGATGAAAGAAGTGATGAACCCTGCCTGCACTGTAAGTTTAGTCAACTTGAAATGTTAAGTTGTACTAAGTAACAACTTAGATATTTGTGTTTGCTAAACTTAACAGATGGGTAAGTAACCCAGCTGCCTTAAAATTTTAAGGTGATTCAACTCAAATATCTAAGTTGTCACTTAGTATAATTTAACATTTCAAGTTGAATAAACTTTTTTTTTGAGTTGAATGCACTTAAAATTTTAAGGCAGTCTTCATCAGTCTTCAAAGCTTGGTAAATATTGGTCACAGACACTGAGATTTAATTTCACCAAGCTGATTATTCACTAAAAACTCCCACAGATCGCTTTCGTGCCATTTGAAGTCTTATTTTGGTGTAACAAAGTGGTTATATATATATGTGAGTTGTTTACTTACTTTTTAAAATTCATTTTCCCATAAAGGCCATATTGTTCAAATTATAGCCAGGTTACAAATTATTTTAAGCTGACTCAACAAATAGTATTTTACAGTGTGCTTAAAATGTTTGAAAATGATTAACAGTTCAGAAAAATGTAGACATTTAAATTTAGAAAAGTAATCAAAAAGTAATCAAATCCAATCAGTTATATTAAGTAATTGAAATAGTTACACTTCTTATTACATTTTAAATAGGGTAACTTGTGATCTGTAACCTATTACAATAGAATAAACACAGATTAGACTGTGTTTGTGGAAAAAGTTGCTCATATTGTATCATCCAATCCACCTTATTCTAAATGTAGGTCATTTTACCACATTTAATGTGTGAGGCTTCTGGTGTCATCTACTTCTAGTTATTTTAGCTGTACAAAAACAGCCCATTATGCTGCTTAATTTCAGAAACCGGTATTAGTTATTTTCATTTAACCGTAAACACACTGGTTTGTAGCGCAAACAGCATTACCATTTACTGCCTTGTTATTCTCCTAGTTATTTACTTGGAGCGGTTAATGAATCAGAAGTCTCGCACCTTCACAGAAAATAGCCAGCTTCCGCAAAAACGGGGCAGACGTGGGTCACACTCCCCTCCCGGGGTTCAGGTGCTGATGTGCTTGTTGGTTTGCACATGCATGTTCATTTCTAATCCCGAGCATGAGTTACGGAGTTTGCGAGTGTGCTCAAGTGTTCTCTCCCAGTGTAAAAATACTGCCCATATGATGGCAAGCGCGTGGCATGGTGCTGATGACACAAGTAGCGCCTCCAAATAGCTCCACCAAGCCTAAAAATAGCCTCCCTCTGAATACAGCCAGCCACAAATACAGAGCAGCACTATCGTTTTACTCACCCTGAAAGAGAGAGAGAGCCTGTCCCTTGTTTAACAGTTTCATTATGTGAGGAGTGCGTCACTATGAGGTGGAAAAAAAGTGAAAAAGAGGGAAAAAATTAAAGAAAGGAAAGAAAGAGTGAGGGCGTAGTTGGCAGGAGAAATCGGTTACCAGAGGGGATAACGGGGTTCGGCAAACAAGACGCCTGTATGTATGCGTGTTTTGGATCTGCGTGTTAGGTTATGTAATGAAATGTATGCACGTTTCTCTTGAAAACGAATGAGACGAGGCCTTCGAAAGGGGGGTGTAACAGCCTTTTGCGTATTGAGACGGGAACCTTGAAACGGTGGCAAAGCATAATTATGCGTTTGTGCATTGTTGCACAGTCTTCCGTTTGTGTTTGGCGCACACTTCCCCCCTCTTATATCACACAACTCGAACCACTTCCTCCTCTTATGACATCATCACGATGGCCCACTGCCCCTGATGCTCTCACCACAGCGATGACTCCACGCCAGGCCTCTTTCCACTCCTCCGCTCTGGCTCGTTTACACAGGACACACACACATACACACCGGGAGCGTGTGACGCAGCCAGACTTGGTCGGGCTCCTGTGGCCTGGTTCTCAGAGGCAGTACTGACTGGACTCTTTGTCTCAGCGGCGGAGTTAAAAATAAAACCCGGGAAAGAGTTTGGCTAGCGTTATACCAGTGTTAGTGATATGTTTCGCCGACGTCTGGGGAATAGAGACCCCTCTTACACACTCACACACCTCTCTTGGGAGCTGAACTCACCGTGAACTTGGATGTGAAAAACATCCCAAAGCAATGGCCCGCAGTGTTTTCTGGCCCGGGCGGGAGCGTCCGCAAAACCGCCACCTCATGACGGAACACTTGTGTCATATTGCGTAACTCAGACACACATGCAAATTCAATATACGTCCATGTAAACATGCAGCTCTCATACAGCTGTAATAGTTAAATATGATTCGGCTTTTCCTTTAGATTCGTAAGAAGAAAAAGGAGGGCATTTTATAATGGAGATTTTGGGGAAGATTATGAAATGTAAAACGCACAGATAACTTTTAACCCAACACTACCTTGCTCTCTCAAGTGTGCAGCCATTCTGAATGTACCACTTCAGAGGACTTTCTTTTCACAGAAATCTTACGTTCCACGGATTATATAAAAAAAAAACGTGTAAGTTAAATAAAATGTAGGATTTCTCAGTTGAGAATGTATGATCACAGAACCTGTTTTTACTTTTTGTCAGAGTTTAGGGAAATTACTTATGTATTTTTAAAATGTAATAAATATTAAGAAAAATATAATAAATACAAATATTAATAAAACACATGCATGGTGTGCATTGGTGTTCTGAAATAAGGAGGCAAAGTCCTTGAAGATTTTTTTAATCAAATGTAAATTCATGTCCCAGTCACATTTTCTTGGTTAAATAAACATTACTTACACTATCAGAAAAAAAAAAAAAGTTGTTACATTAACAATGTAATCAATATTCTATTTATTAAAGCCAAGTATGAATCTCATCTCATCTCATTTAGTGTTTTTTGTTTAATAGTTAATTTTGTTTAATAGTTAACTTTTCAATTTTTCAGATCATCAGTCTTCAAAGCTTGGTAAATATTGGTCACAGACACTGAGATTTAATTTCACCAAGCTGATTATTCACTAAAAACTCCCACAGATCGCTTTCGTGCCATTTGAAGTCTTATTTTGGTGTAACAAAGTGGTTATATATAAATGTGAGTTGTTTACTTACTTTTTAAAATTCATTTTCCCATAAAGGCCATATTGTTCATTCAGACTGAATGAGCACAAACACAAGAGGTGGGATTTAATGCATGAACCAATCACAGCAGAACATAACCTGTCATATCCAATCATATCGCAATGGAAGCATTGCCTCCTCTCACTTTTCCACATTCATTCTTAATTTATCTCCCACTAAAAAGTAAACATATGTATATTTAAACAACATATATATATATATATATACATATATAAATATATATATATATATATAATATATATATATATATATATATATATATATACACACACACACATATATATATATATATATATATATATATATAAATGTTTAAAAAATATTTAAATGGCATTTTTAGATTTGATATCTTCTTACACACTGTTAAAAATAAATGTAATTTTACACATAAACGTCTGTTTTTTTTACAGATTTTGACGAAATTATACGATAAAATACCTGTTGTTTTACAGATATTTTCTGTATTTTAAAGTTCCACCATTAAATTTACAGATAATTGCTTGTATCTTGGTATTACATACTTTTTATGGAAATTTTCTGTATTTTCACAGAGTAATGTGTAATTTAACATAAAATATCATGTAATAATTACAAATTATTCCTGTAAAAATAGGAACAAATTGAACCACATATCATTTAGTCAAAGTGTTTTTATTACCATTGAAGGTCGTTAATTATGTGAAGGTTAAAGTGAGGTTTTTAAGGGTCAAATAATAGAAATGTATCAGACAATACATTTTGTACATACAGGAGCCTACATGTACTGTTAATTATTTTAAAATACTTTCACTAGTCTTTTAACCTTGTCTTGCAAATATATGCTCATTTTAATCAAATTTGTTGTTGTTTTCTGTCATGGTAGGTTTAAACTTTAAAGGGGTCATCGGTTCCCTTCACAAACAAACGTAATCCACTGCATCTTCAGTGGCTCAGATGTCAGGAGTTAATGACGATGTTCATTATCACATCCAGCAACAGAACACCTCAGTCAGAGATATTCTTGTCTAACTTACATCCCTGCTCCGGCATTGAAACAATGGAGGTCAGACTGCTACAGCTGATTTAGGGTGGGTCTGAGGTAAGAAGCTCATGTCAATCAACTATCATGGGAGCGGCCTCTGTTGGTGTGATGCCACACCTTATTATTATTAAATATGTAATCAGCATAGACAAGTCTTTTCATGCCATATGATAATACAGCAAATTCTGTATTTTCTTTTCATGCAGTTTGTTTCTTTCTTTTTTAAATGGTTCTTCGCATATAATTTTCAGTTTCTATGTGGTAAGGGGTGAATAAATTAACCATCAGTGTAATTAAAATCAGTGTAAAACATCTTGGAATACATGGGGTGAGTAAAACAAGATATTTTTCAGTTTTGGGTAGGGCTGGGTATCGATTTTGATACTTTTTAGGCACTCACCAAATTGCCTCGAAACCATTGAGTATCAAAAAATGTCTTGTTGTTTGAGGTATTAAATGTCTTGAATTTAATACTTCAACGTCAATGGAACAGCATATTCAACATGGCTCCGGTGGGTTAATAAAGGCTTTCTGAAGCGAAGCATATTTTACACCTTATAAAGTAAAATAACTCTTCAGGTCAAACAGCCATACAGAGTCAACTTAAGCATAACTTGCATGATGTAGCATTTTGCCGGGAGCAAGTTTTTTTTTTTTACTTTAAAGAGTTTAAAATATGCTTAGCTTCAGAAGGCCTTTATTAACCCCCTGGAAGTATGTAGAGTATGTTTATGAAGGATGGATGCACTTGTTTGAGCTTTAAACTCATGGCAACCATTTACTGTCATTATAAATCCTGGAAGAGCCAAGGTGTTTATTGAAATAACTGATTGTGTTTGTCTGAAAGAAGAAAGTCATAAAAAAGAAAAAAGAAAAAACAGAAAAAAACTATCCCTTTAATACTAACACTTTCTGTTTATTAAAAAACTGCTATGTCTACTGTGTTAGACTAACTGGGACTTTGTATGTTGCTTTGGATAAAATGTCATTGTAAATGTATACAGGTATACAGCAATTGCCTTTTAATGTAGGTATTTTTGCATGTTCTAAATTATGTACTAAACATGTTTCCTATCATTTTATTATTCATTAAACTTGACATACAATGCTTCTGTACAATGACTAATACTGTAGAATACGTTGTTAATTTTACAGAAATTGGCTGAAAATGTTGCTGCTGTTTTTAAGTACTGTGCTCTTTTCTCTACTGTCCAAACATTTTAAACTGTAATATTTCTGGAAAATGAATGATTGAAATGTATATCTACATACATTGTCTTTGTATTACGAATTTACTACATTTTTATGCAACAATTTTTGGTTATTGTAGTTATTAATATCTGCATTTTAACAAAATGATTCCAGGTAGACATAAAATAACTTCTAAATACCTTTTTTTTAAAAAAAAAAAAAAAAAAAAAATGTGCTTACTGCATTTTTATAAATTATTTCTTAGTTATTGTACATGGAAAAACTAGTTTAACAGTAAATTAGTGTGGATGGACAGATCAGTTTTATGAAATAACTAATTAAAACCTTACATTTCTGGCAATTAACCTGAAAGTTGGTTGTTTTTCTATGCAATTTGATATAATTTATCCGTTTTTGATTATTATCAACGGTAATATACTGTAATGTAATGAGTTTAAAAAGTCTATTCTGTATTTTTACAGTTTTTGCTTGTAATTTTGTGAAATGGTTATTTTAATGGTTATTGTAATTTAATGGAATATCTCTGGAAGCCCTGCTGCCAGTCTTTTTACTGTTTTTTTTTTTAGTTTTTTTTTATAGCGCAGTGCATATTTATTTTGCATTTACAAATCGATTTTCTTTATCTATACAAATGTATACAGAAATGGCCAACGGCATTAAATTAAAATAGTTGTTTGCAAAATGATTTAGTAATGTATTATTTTGTTACATTTATTGAAACTTTAAAACCCTTTAACTGTCACACCCATTTTTGAACATAGATGTAAAAGTGCTAAACTTAAAATAATTTTCCATGGTAATGCAGTGTCCGATTTTAAAATGGCTTTGATTTCTAAAACTTGATATGGAAAATGGCAATAAAAAAAGACTTTTTGTGACAAGGTCAGAACTCCTGTCATGATATAGATTTTTGAGGTGCACTGTTATCATAAATTAATCTATTACTGTTCCTACATAATTTGTTCCACACGTTGATCTGATTCTTTAGGGTCTTAATGAAAAATCTGATTCTTTAGGGTCTTAATGAAAAATCTCTAAAATCACTTTGGTTAAAAATTCTCAATGGTAGCGTAAAACAACACACTTTTTACCTTGCCAAAATCAACTCTGCAAAAATCATCCCATTCTGGTCGAGGCTGCTTTAAATGCAAATGAGCTCAGCTCACCCCGCCCCTCTCTTCTTTCTGTGGAGTGACGAGCCTGTTTACTTTAGCCACGTTTAGCCACTAAACTTGCTAACTAGCACATTATTAGGAAAGGCGATCGCAAAGATTCATAAAAAAACGCTTATACTCACTTCTGCTGTAAGTGAAGCTGGATCACGAATGATTTACGCAAACATAGACGGATATATGTAGATCGTGAGGCACATTCCATTTACAAACAAACGTAATCCACTGCATCTTCAGCGGCTCAGATGTCAGAAGTAAATGACAACCACTACGTTCATTATTACATCCAGCAACACAACACCTCAATCGCTCAATTCTTGTCTAACTTACATCCCTGCTCCGGCATCAAAACATGGAGGTTGGACTGTTTCAACTGATATGAGGTAAGACACTAATGTCAATCAACTATCGTGGGAGCGGCCTCTGTGTGTGTGATGCAACAACGACAGGCATCTGAGAATGACTCGATTTGAAAAAGGGGACATTATTTTTACAGATTAATTAAAAACCACTGCATGGATTTTTACCATTACAGGGTAGATTTGTACATACACTGCCAACACACATTAATGTTCAGACAGAATGTAAAAGTGAACTTAGCATCCGATGACCCCTTTAAAAGAGCGTATGTGTTTAACAGTAAGACGAGGATGTGCTTGGTAATTTAAAGCTGCTGCCTTTATGTCTGTGTGTGTGTCAGTGAGACATGTTATGGGGTCACCTCATACCCCCGAGGCAGGGCAAACCCTTGGCACATTCTGTGAGTACTGGACTCAAGAAACAGTCACAAGGGATCCCTCTTGCCAAAGTACACACACACCCAAGGATGCCATAGAAGAATTTGTCAGCTCGCTGGAAGAGCTGGGTGGGGTACGGGATCTTAAACAACACCCCGCCCCTCCTCCCAACCCAAAGAGGAATCAGGTGGTGCGACGACACAGAGTGTGATGGAAAGAGAGCCAGATATATCAGCAGGCGAGCTATTAATGTCTCACAGACACACACACGTAACACAGGGGTATGGTTACAGTGCATTATATGGAGATGATGCTCTTAGACTCTCTGGCATCGATCTGTACGTTTGTAAGTTGTATAACAACTGAGACGCTGTTGATGGAAAGAGTTCTCTTTTTTCCTTTCTTTGTATGCGAAAGCTTAAGTCATAAGCCAAAATGACCTCAATATAATCTTTCTTACCTCTGTACCTTTAGAACAAATGCTGAACAGTGCTGTTATTGTTAAAGGGATAGTTCAGGCAAAAATGAAAATTCTGTTATTTATTACTCACCCGCATAACGTTCCAAACCCGTAAGACCTTCCTTCATTTTTGGGACACAAATTAAGATATTTTTTATGAAACCCGAGAGCTTCTGACCCTGCATATACACTACCATGTTCAAGGCCCAGAAAGGTAGTAAGGACATTGTTAAAATAGTCCAAGTGGTTTGAACGTAATATTATGAAGCTATGAGAATACTTTTTTGTGAAGAAAGAAAACAAAAATAACTTTATTTAACAATTTCTTCTCTTTCGTATCTATGCGGTGTTGTACTGGCGTGAATGTGTACCAAAGACTGACGAAAGAGAAGAAATTGTTGAATAAAGCTGTCCTTTTTGTTCCCTTTGTGCACAAAATGTATTCTCGTTGCTTCATAACATTACGGTTGAACCACTTATGTCACATGGACTATTTTACTGCTTTTCTGGGCCTTGAACATGGTAGTTGTGTTATGCTCTATGCAGGGTCAGAAATCTCTTGGATTTAATAAAAAAATATCCAAATTTGTGCTCCCAAGATGAACGAAGGTCTTACAAGTTGTGCAATTTCTATCTTATATGTCCAGAATTGATTTATGTTTCATATAGTAATTTTCTGACACACATGAAAGCTTACCTGCCCTAAATGCAGTGTTTTTGTGTGTGGTTTGGCCTTGAGTTTATTCCCTAAACATGCCCTCATTATGGGTTGGGTCTGTGAGGCGTTATCTCAGCACAAACATATTCTATTTTTCTCCTTCACTTCATACAGAGTAACACCACACACCTGTGTAAGCGGGTCACACAATAGAAATAGTAAATAACGCATGTATACACAACAAATTAATTGCTTTGCATCCTTCCCCCATCCATCTCTGGTCAATTTTGTGTTTCTCTCATATGTACACCAATACACCTTTCCTTGTGCAAAGTTTGGCCTGTTGCCATTACACCAGTAACATGAAAGACAGACAGATAGATGGACTAGTTGAAGGATGAAGATCAAAGTAGATTCTTTTTAGGGGTGTGTGTGCAAGTACTTGCGTATGCGTGTGCACAAGCTTTTTGAGCTAGATACAAATATGTTATCGTTCAGCCAGCACAGTTCACTCAGAGTAGCAGCCGCACAAGGATCTGTGGAATCGGTACCGAGAGGCTGGAAAAAAAACGGTCTCTTCCTGCCAGTGTAAATCTTCCTGTGGAATTCAGACTACTCCGTTAGCTGCTCCTTATCAGAAAGAACCTCCTACGTCCCTAATACATCTCCACAACCACTCTGTTCTTCACCTGGAATGTTACATATTCCAAATTCCTCACACATTGTTGAACGCTGCCCATTTCAGAAAGCATCGGCGGGCATGGTTACTGCATCAGCATCACGTGAAGCAGCGAAGAATCAGGAAGTCTCGGCTGAGAATCCGAAAAGGACTACAGCAGGAATTCCCTCTGCGCTCACAATTATGGGACAACTCCCACATAGACAGACACTGCTCCTCTGGTTGGCTCTCCTAGTCGACCAGACCTAGTATGGTATGGGGAGTGAATGCATGCTGCAATGAAATCCAAAATGATAAAGATCCCAGCCTTGATGTGTATGAGGTTAAAGCCATTCCTTCTGAAGTTTGCTGTAAGCGAGGCGTCTGAACATGCCTGAGGAGTGAGAGTCACACCAGATTAAACCTGTTACACAACACACAATAAAATGACCACAGCGCTCTCATATCATCAAGATTAGGAACTCTCTCACTGATATTAGTCAGGCCGATGGAAGCTCCTGCTGCTCTCCCTCATATGGGCATTAGTGGTTTGCTTCCGTCAGCCCAAACAGTGTGTTAATGTATTGTATTATTAGCTGTGGAAATTCAACTACAGCTGCATGAGATCAAAAGAGTGCCTTTAACAAAGCTTTGCTCTGAGATTCAGAAGTTTATGGTATCAACCAAAATTCAAGCACACACACATATCATATCAGCCAATCTATCTATCTATCTATCTATCTATCTATCTATCTATCTATCTATCTATCTGTTTGCCTTTCTGTCCATTTGGCTATCCATCAATCCATCCATCTACCTATTCATAACACAATCCATCCATCCATCCATCCATCAATCCATCTATCTATCTCTCCATCCATCTATCCATTGGTCAGTCTATCCATCCATCAATCCATCCATCAGCTCATCTATCTGTTCATTCCATCTATTTATCTCTCCATCCATCTATCCATCCATCAGTCTAACTCTCCATTCATCTAACCATCCATCCATTCATCCGTTAGTCTATCCATCCATCCATCCATCGCTTCATCAGTCATCCATCCATCCATCCATCCATTCATCTATCCGTCTATCTTTCCATTCCTCTATCTATCTATCTATCTATCTATCTATCTATCTATCTATCTATTCATCACAACATCCATCTATCTCTACATCCATCTATCCATTGGACAGTCTATGCATTCATCAATCCTTCCATCCACTCATCTATCTGTTCATACCATCTATCTATCTCTTCATCCATCCATCCATCCATCCATCCATCTTTCCATTCCTCTATCCATCCATCCATCCATCCATCCATCCATCTATCTTTCAATTCCCTATCTATCTATCTATCTATCTATCTATCTATCTATCTATCTATCTATCTAGCATCCATCCATCATCCATCCATCCATCCATCATCCATCCATCCATATATCTATCCATCAATGTGTTCATCCATCCATCTATCTTTTCATCATTTTATCCATCCATCAGTCTACCATCAATCTGTCTACCATCCACCTGTTTATCTGTTTATCTATCCATTCATCTATCCATCCATCCATCCATCCATCCATCCATCCACCAATCCATCTCTCTCTCATCAGTTTATCCACCTATCTGTATGTCTCCATCCATCTGTTCATCCATCTATCTGTTCATTCATCTATCGTTCATCCATCCACCCATCCATCCATCCATCTGTCTACCATCTTTCTGTATATCTATCCATCTGTCTGTTCAGGCTATTCACCCATCCAACCATCAATCTGTCGATCTATCTCTCTCTCATTGCTCTATCCATCCATCCCTCTATGTCTCCATCCATCAGTCTATACATCCATCTACAGTAGTCAACATTTGAATTGGATCAAAAAAAGTTCATCAAAGTTGAAATCTATCTAGCTATCCATCTAGCTATCTATCTAGCTAGCCAGCTAGTAATGTGATTGTTTGCCTTTCTGTAATACTTACTGTTATAACCACTGAAGTTTTTCAAAGTGAAATCTAATCTAATCTTTCTGACAAGGCTTTGACAAGCCAACATTAGCGTATCACGACACACTTTACCAATCTAGTACAAACATTATAATAAGGTGGTAGGCCCAAATAAGTGCAGTCAACCTCCCAGCTGTATTCTGCCTCAGATTGTTCATATATCTCATATATTAATCAGAATCACACTAACGGAAGGAAACCACACGCCAACACAAGAGACATAAGACAGCACATATTTTATGTTTCAGTGCAGAATGACTGTATGCATAGGAAGAGTGAGAAAAAACTCATCTCATGGCTTTCTAAAAATGGACTAAAACCAAAACACATCAAACACATGACACGAAACTGCATCCCATATAAAGTATCGTTAAGATCTATGAAGTATATTAAAAACTTGAATATAAGTTCCAATATGACTACAGCAGTGATATTGAGCTTGAGGGCTGGTGTCTCTGGAGTGTTCTGGTTCATTAAGAGCCATATTGGCTCAGAGAGGCTGAGCACAAAATAACTTAAGATTTCTATCATACTGTCAGTCAAAGCAGTAACTACTAACTATTGATGGCCCACTGAACACAGGTGTGTGTGTGTGTGTGTGTAGGCATGAGTGAAGGCAGGAGAAAGGCCCTAGGCTTTACAGAGATGAACAAAGACATCAGGGAGCAATCCGTAACACAGCACTGCTGCAGGGACACACACGCACACATGTAACACAATGTACATAGACAGTCGTTCAGCTGTCAAAAGCCAGTGCATTCCAGTCATCAGGCTGTGTTTTGTCTCTCTCCCTCTCTCGTTGTTTCTCTCTATCATTCTCTCTATGGCTAAATTTAAAGGTACAATCCTTGAATGTTCAAACAATGAAAGAACCAAGGAACTGGTTTTGCAATTGATATGGGTGTTGCTTCCAAAGAACAATGTGAAAGATTACTGTTTGAAAGTATTAGATGTTTCTTTGCTGCGTCTTTGCTTGCAGAAGTTATACTGGTAACATTTTACAGAAAGGTTAAATTAGTTAAAATGCATAATGAATACTATAAATGCACTGTTAGTTTGTGATACCTAATAAATTAACTAATGCTAAAAGGATAGTTCAGAGGAAGTTACTCCATTATTTACTCACCCTCAAGCCATCCTAGATGTATTTGACAATACAGACAATACAATCAGAGTTATATTTAAAAATGTTCTGGCTCTTCCAAGCTTTATAATGGCAGTGAATGGCTGTTGAGATTTTGAGGTTCAGTGAAGTGCATCCATCCATCTTAAAAGTACTCCACACAGCTTCAGGAGGTGAATAAAGGCCTTCTGAGTGAAACTGATGCATTTGTAGAAGAATAATATCCATATTTAAAACTTTATAAACTGTAATCTGTATCTGTAAACTGTTGTACGTTGCACGTTCACGAGAGAGACGAGAAGCGCTGAGGAGAGAATAAAACAAAACACTGGTCACAAATTAGAAGTACAAAATGAGGAATTGGATTTCAATATAAGCCAAGTGGAGATTGCTGTAAACAAAATAAAATATTCTCACAAAAGCTTACACTATGCCTACATCCTACGTCATCTGCTGGACTGCCACTCTCTCCTGAACCTGCGTACGACAGTTAGCGAAAGCTAGAGATTACAGTTTATGAAGTTTGAAATATAGATATTTTTCTTACTTCAATGCATTGATTTGCTTCAGTAGGTCTTTATTATGGAGTACTTCAATGGATGGACTTCAAAATCTCAACACCTATTCACCACCATTATAAAGCTTGGAAGAGCCAGGACATTTTTTAATATAACTCTGATTGTATTTGTCTGAAAAAAGAAAGTCATATACACCTAGGATGTCTTGAGAGTGAGTAAATCATGGGATAATTTTCATTTTTGGCTTGGTTAAACTATCCATTTAACATATACATTCATTTTTTTTTTTTATTTCAGTCCTATTTTAGAATGCAGTTATTTTCACATAGTTCCATTATAAAGAAGAGTAATTTAGTGTGGCAGTGACTCTTGGCAGTGACTCAAAACCAACTTTTCAGACTGAGTTCAGTTAATCCGTGCTGTGTAAACGGAACCACATTGAATTACACTGTCAGAAAAAAAGGTACAGTTCTGTTGCTGGGGTGGTACCCTAAGGTACAAAGTGAAAAGGTACAAATATGTACTTTTAAAGTACTAATATGTACATTTAAGGTACCGATATGTACCATTAAGGTACCAATATGTACTTTCAAAGCATTAAATATATGCTTAGGGGTAGAAAAGGTACAAAGATGTACCTTTTCACTTTTGTACCTTAGGGTACTCCCCCAGCGACAGAGCTGTACCGTTTTTTTCTGAGAGCGTATATTAAATAACATTGTGTCAAATTACTTTTCAGTGTTTTGAATGTTGCCATCTTTGATATTACCTTAATTCCTGTTACTATGGTTACAGCCGTTATTTAAAGTTATCGCAAAATATAGAAAAATGCCTCGACTTACCATTTGTTCCTACAGACATGCAGGGCGCTTCCGTAAAATGCTGTATGAACAGGTAAACCTGTCATTAAATATCATTGTCAATCTAGAACACTAGATAACATGCTAATATTTAGTAGTTTAAAATTTCCAGTAATTTTTATACCACTTTTTGTCTTTAATAAAACTATAAAATTTCCAAACGATAATATAAAAAAATTATTTTACATTTCAAGTTGCTGACTGCTAGAACAGCTATTGACAAAACAAATGGTGCCTTTCTTTATGTTTGTTTATGAGTGTTTATGTGTGTAATTGGCCCTTAAACACTCCCAGAAGTTGTCTATCCGATCGTCTTGTTTGACCCGGTGGCACTGTGCTCTTCTGCCAACTAAACATAATCTCATTACAGCCACATCACTGCATGCACACGCACACACACACACACACTTTGAGCAGTAGTGCACACTTATAATCTTATTCCTCAAACATATACTGGCACAGATGTAGAAACGCAAACAAACCTTTTTTAAACAAACATTGTTTAAACACACATAGAATAATCAAAACGCCATGAACATACATTTAAACACAAACACACACTCACACATATACACAAGCGTACACATTCTCTGGCTCGCAGCAGTGTTATAATGAGAGTGTTGGCAAGGGCATATGGCTATGTTGGATTAATCCAGATGAAGTGCTGATTATTTAAACGAGTTTTACTCATCTTTTAATGTCTGACTAATTCTGCTGACTCAGGGCTGTTGACCTTGAGCAAGGTATGTATGCATGTGTCCATTTGTATGTTAGCGTGCCAAAGATTAACTCACATTGTACAAGAATAAGAATTCCTCAGTAGTTCTTTGTAGAACAGCCTCAACAACACTGATCAACAACCACTTTTTACAAACAGTTCATGAATTCTTCTTGATGATCTTAAGATCCTTTTGATGTCCATATTATGTTTTTCAGATCTGTGTATGATTTTATCAGAGGAAAAGCAAAAGTATTTTGGCTCTTTAAACCACTAAATTTTAATGTTTTCTTCAATCTAAAACCTTCTAAATCTAAAAGCTTTTATTACCACAGTGTGACCACATAACGTTTGCACTCCGTGTTTAAAAGATTTTACAGACATTGAGTCTCACATAGATATTTGAACAAAAGTTTAAAATCATGAGATCTAATGAAAAATAAAATGAAGCGTCTATTTGCAATAAGTGCAAACAGCATGCCTTGTTGGCAGAGGCTATTTACACTAACTCCACCCACCAACACGTGATTAGGGTAGTCAACACCACAAAAGACAACTACCAAACATCAGCTCCAGTGGCGTAGATGGGAAAGTGCGTACTATGGTCATTTCAACATGATTGATTCAAGTTCAAATCTGCCTTTTGCCAAACTTTTTTTTCTCCCTTTTCAAATCACGTATCACATCGGAAAGACATTTATATTCAATAAAAATGAAGGAAACAATCAAAAAGTTGAAAATAAAGTTTGGGGTAGAGTTAGGGTAAGTGAAGGGAGGGCTTTATTGACCCAATAGGTGGAATCCATTTAATAATTTGAATTAAAATGATAATTTACACACAATATGTTATTATTGCTTACCTTTTATAATGTACTACACTGTAAAAAAAAAAAAAAAAAGGTATTTCAACTTAAAAAGTAAGTGTTCATGCTGCCTTAAAATTTTAAGTTAAGTCAACTCAAAAATCCAAGTATTCACGTAGTACAACTTAACATTTTATGGTTTTTTACAGTGTACAATACTGAGGTGCAGATAATTGCCACTATTTGCAATAAGTAGTACAAATACCAGAATATACTGCTATTTTAACATTGTGTAAATAGAATCTATAGCTATTTGTACTTAGTGTAAATAGCATATCGTTAAAAATACTGCTCTTTTCACTTAATGTAAGAAGAATCCATTGCTGTTTGCACTTTGTGTAAACAGAATCCACTGCCGTTTGCACTTAGTGTAAATAGCATCTATTGCTAAGAAAATATGCTATTTTCACTTAGTATCTAATTGCTATTTACACTTGGTGTAAAGAGCCTCTATCGCTACTTACACTTTGTGCAAATAGCCGCTGCCAAAATAAAAATACAGTGTGCTGAAATGTTCTATTGCAGTCAACCGTAAGTTAGGAACACCTGCACAATTAAAAAATGTTTCATACACTAAAACATTTTCTTTCTTTTGTTGGATAAGCCTGAAACTTGCTTATACAAGTTAGCTAGCAGTCAGTTAATCATGTAAGGAATAATTGACGGCGGGTCATTGAATTATTAGAAAATAATGCACACCCGAGGTAATGATGCAGCCACAGCACAAATATATGCTTATACTATGGTTACCACACCTCAAGACATTGTTCAGATGTTGCATTTCAAGACATTCAACCGGTTTTGATCCTTAAAATTTTCTTGTGTGTAGGATTAATGTTTTACGCATCTCATCCAAGCCTCTGTTGTTAATTCCAAAATGACATTTTAGACCTAGTAATAGAGGCTTGAGCTGCTGATAGCAGATTAATGCTGTTATTAATGAAGTTATTAGACAAACAGAGAGAGAGAGAGAGAGGGAGAGAGAGAGAGAAAGAGAGAGAGCAATTCAACGTGTGTATTTTACCTGAGTGTGTGCGTGTCTCAGCAATGTTCGGCATGTGTGTCTCAGCTAGTAGCAAAACTGTAAATTCGTTTGCTCCAACAACAGCGCCATTATTACCTAGCTAGAGAGAAATGTTATGTTGCTTTTACGTTGCTAACCTATTTTACTGATTAAAATCATCAGAGTAGCGCTAACAACACATTTCAGCACTGTAAAAAATGCAAATGCATATTTTCCAGTTTACAAAGCATTTTGAGTCTCAAATACTAAAAAAAAAATGCTAATTTTACACTACCATTGAGAATTTTTAACCAAAGTATATTATAGACTTTTCATTAAGACCCTAAAGAATCATATCAACTTGTGGAAAATGGGCATCCGATGACCCCTTTAAAACAACATAAAAACCCTTGTCAGACCAACAAAATTGCCCCAAATATTGTCCCAACTAGTCAAACACAGTTGTCTGAACAAAGAATTTCATATTGTTGAAATGTAATGGCTTTGTGAGTTCCCAGCATGCATTGCAGCATGAATAAATTATGCAGTTATTGTTGTAGGATTATTGTTTTACTGTTTGCTGACTCAATTTAGACTTTTTTTTAGTTGTTTTGTCTTTATTGTTAGTTATTTGTTGCACTGTGATGTAAAGAGCTCATCTTTTAAGCATTTGTTGATTGCAATCGTTCTTGAGGTTTGTGTGTCTAGTTTTGAGGCCTACAGTATGTTTAACCACATTCATCAGTTTGCTGGATATCTCAGTCTTGTAAGATGTTTTACAAAAACAATGTTGTCTACATATTAGACTAAATTATCCATTAAGGTTACTTTAACAATTCACTGTCTGTCATTTGTAAATAAACAAAAAAATATACATAAGAGGATAAATTATTGATACATAAAAAAAATCAATTACCTCAAGGACAGTAATTCTTGTTTCAGTTACTGTGACAAGACTTTATCTATTAGCAAAATAAAACAATAAGCATTGCTTGAACAAACTAATTTATGTTGGCTAAACAAAGTATCTTTACTGAGAAAAACAAAAAAACTGTTGTTGAGAGAACTCAAAAGTCTTACTGCATCAAGTTGCCTTACATTTTAAAGTTTTCTCAGCTATTTATTTTTTACAGTGTGCGCGTGTTTCCGTGCGTGTATGTCAGTACTGTATGTGTGCGTGGAACTACCTGAACTACTTTCGTCGTGTGTTTCTCTGAAAATAATTGCACACCTTAGAACGTTCTTCAGCCAATCAGATTCAAGCATTCAACAGCCCTGTAGTATGTCATGGCCGCATCACCACCTCGGGTGTGCATTATTTAAGTCTGTGAATTACCGCAATAGAGTCTCTCAATAGTGTTCAGCAGCAGCATCTTTACTAATAGTGAAGTTTTAAGTTCATTAACAACAAGAGCATTGTTACCTTGCTTGTGAGAAATGTCATGTAGATTTTAAGTTGCTGATAAATTTTTATTTTATTGATAAAACCATCAGAGTAGCGCTAACAACATTAGCTGTGTGTGCAAACTGTATGTGTGTGTCTGTAAGGGAGAGAGAGCAGGAGAAATATATGCTTTCCGTACATAGTAAAACATAATTTTGTGCCAAAAACGGAAATAATCTGTTGTTTTGTCAGACGGTTTACTATATTAATTTGTTTGGTCTGCGTCATTGTGGGTTTTGATTATTTTCCTATTGTAGGCTGTAAGAACTTTTGAAATAAATGAAATCATTTGGCGAAGTGATATAGACATGTAATGCGGTCAAGACCTTCCTGGAACTACTTTCGCCATGCGTTTCCCTAAAAATACTTGCAGGCCTTAGAACATCCGTTAGCCAATCAGATTTAAGCATTTAACAACCCCATAATATAGGAATATACAAAATAAAAGGAAAAATACAGTTTCAATTACTTTTCATATAATAACTTGTGCAATAAAATTGCAAAAATAAATTTTATTTATTGTAGAAGGAAAGTTAAAGAGTTTAGGCAAGGCACATAAATACAGAAGTTCTGATAAAATTTGACAAAAAAAACAATGTTTAAAAAGGTAGTCAATTAAAACTAAATAAACGAGGAAAAACATTGTTAAAATCCTTTTACGAGACAAAAAAAAAAAAAAAATGAACCTAAAATTGGCTACCCATCTTATTCCATTCTTCTCTTTGGGGTCCTTTTTCCACATCCCGAATTTTGAAGAGAAATGGATCATGAATGCAAAGCAGCCAGGAACAAAAGAAAAAATAAACAAATGGAAAAGTAAAACGGAACGCCTAATTCTAAATCGGGCGTTTGTTTACACACAATCACGAACGCGTACACACAAACAGAAATACACATGACGAAGACTAGTGACGTTAAGCAAAAATGACCTGTTTGGAGTGTGATATTTTCAATGTCTGTCACTACTAAACAGACCTCACACTGCATATTCTAAACACTTACACAGTCACAACGAAACCCTCAAATGTGCTTTCTTAAAGGTCTCAGGACGTTATACAATGAAGTTGGGTGGGCTGACTACGTGTTGGAGACAGTCATTATTGGAAAGAGAGATAGAGATGATTCCGTGTGTGTGTGTGTGTGTGTGTATGCCAAGTAAGGGGGGCATTTCCCTAAGGGGGAACGTGCCACTTGGATCGGTAAATCACCATCGGACCCCCACTCTACTCTCCTCCCCCACTTCAGACTGTGAGCCTGTCAGAACCGATCACCTCATACAGTCTCCTCAGGGAGAGAGAGAGAGACAGGCTGAGAGAGAAACTTACAGAGAGATTTTCATTATCATTATGAAATACATACGAACAGCTTCAATATTTCCGTTTTCAAGCTTTGCATAACCTGTTGCGCACTAGACGATAAACTTTTTTTTATCATCACTAAATGCTAAAATTGAGTTTTATTGCAAAGAAATGCGTTTTATTGCAAAAGTTCTATTACCTCACACTGGACAAAAATAACTGTAATCCACACAGAAAGTCATTTTGAAATGTATTTCTGATAAAAAAGCTGACTGTGGAGGAGTGAGAGAGGTAAGAAGTGTGTCTTATTAATTTATGTGCTGCTGGGCTGGTCTAATGAGATTACAAGCAGAGATGGTAAGGAGACAGAGCCACTCTATTAGAGCCCTGAGTCAGACTAGGAGAAGAACCCAGAGCCCCAGGCCCCTTTCCCAACTACTCTGCTCTGCTACAGGGGCCCCTAACCTTAAACCCAAGCCACTGTGGCTTATCACATACACACAGACCTGCATGAGTCAATAGCAATGTAGAGCACTTGTACATGTGCACACACTCACTCATGTTTAGATTTGATTTTATTTTTGAAAAAAAAAGCTAATTATTAGACACTAACCAAGGCGCTATAACACTATTTTATACTATGGCTTATCTGAAGGATTATAAGGAATAACTAACTGAACATACGCTCCTAAAACGAACCTTTTTATATTTTCATTAAGACATAATTTAGTATGTTTATTAAGTTGTTTTCCTTATAAAGACTATTGGTGATTTCAGGTTTTACTGTTCTTGTGGGAACATTTAGTTCCCCCAGTGCAGACAAAGCTTGATCCACACACAAGACAAAGAGTGTCAGAGCCTTGGTGATGTGGGTAGAGCATTTCCTCAAAGCATGAAGCGCCACTGTGTTCATGAGGGCGCAGGTTTAAGTCCTGCCTGAATTATTTCAAGTTTTATTGCTCAGTTGGTACACACGCGCCGACATTTTGTGTGATGGTGGTTATGTAAATGACCTGAGTCAGAATCCAGCTTGTCATTCCTCCCCACCCTCCTTATCATTTCCTGCCTGCTCACTGACTGTCTATAAAATGACACAAAAGTAAGTAAATAAATAATAAAAACTAGAGTAGGGATAGAGATTGGTGGAATAATTAGGTCATGAGATATTAAATCATTTTACATACAGTACCATTGAAAAGGTCTTTGAAAAGAGTAGAATTTGAAATAGAAATCTTTTTTAACATCAGAAATGTCTTTACTGTCACTTTTGGTGAATTCAATTCTTTTTTCATCATATGAACCCCAAATTTTAAATATAAAATGACCTGGTTCAAAAGTTTACATCCCCTTTAATCTTAATACTGTGTTGTTACCTGAATGATCCACAGCTGGGTTTTTTTGTTTAGAGATAGTTGTTCATGAATCCCTTGTTTGTCCTGAATAGTTAAAACTGCCCACTGTTCAAAAAAATCCTTCAGGTCCCACAAATCCTTTGGTTTTCCAGCATTTTTGTGTATTTGAACTCTTTCCAACAATGACTGTATGATTTTGAGATGCATCTTTTCACACTGAGGACAACTGAGGGACTCATATGCAACTATTACAGAAGGTTTAAATGCTCATTGATGCTTCAGAAGGAAAAAACATGCATTAAGAGCCAGGGGGGGTGAAAACTTTTGAACAGAATGAAGATGTGTACAATTTTCATATTTTGCCTTAATATCTTCAAATTCAAAAGATATTCACCCCCTGGCTCTTAATGCATCGTGTTCCCTTCTGAAGCATCAGTGAGCATCTGAAACTGTCTGTTGAGCGAGGCGGACTGAGTTCCAGAGAAGGAGCTCCGACTTGTGTGAGCTCTAAATTTCCTACCTCTGATGGCAAATTGAACGCAGCATTAGTCTAGTCACGTAACACAACCGGAACTACTTCCTCAGCATCTGCCCTCTCAGTTTGCTCTCTTCTTTTCCATACTGACTTTCCAATCTCAAATCCCTTCTTACAAGGTGTCCACGTTTAACTCGAACGTGCGTACGGGGAAAGACTCTTAAGGCGGTCTTACGAGTTAGCGTGTCTTGGGCTGACGTGTGCGAGGATCAGGGCTCTTAGGGCAGTCCTGGCTAAACTAGTTAAACGTTTCCGACTGAGGCTTCCCCTGCTTCTGTTGCCTCATGGCCTTTCCCTAAGTCAGTGTATTGGGCTGCGCCACAAATAGCTACGAGGAGGGATGAGTGCGCTTCTGAGGATGGCTAATAGGCTTAATGGGGTAGCCTGACCTAACGAGATCACCATCAGTGTGTTTGTAGGTGCGTATCTAGAGCACACACAGACACACAGATTGACACACTTGGTATTCTTGAGTATGGCTGTTAAGTTAAAAGTAAATGATACGCATAGGTGGTATATGTGGTTTGTGAGGAAAATAAGGTTACAAACAGACAGTGCTATTAGTGTACTAAATACTAAACCATGGTTTGTTGGTTTCTTGTTTTAAGCATGAATCTAACTGAATTTTATAATTAGACTTAAAACAAGAAATATCACATGGTTGGAAAGGCCTCTCCGCCAATCAGATTCGAGGACCAGATAGACAGATTAGTGATTAGTTCTTGAAAATATAGGGCCCTATGATTGCCGCAATGTGGAAAACGCGAACGGATTTGCGGAATCCAGTTATAAAAACAGAATTTACTGTACAATGCGAAAAGTCATGTAATTTGCCAAATTTTTAATGAATTAATCAAAAGTAAGTGAGTACACTTCAAACAAAACTCGATAAGGTCTGGTGTCTGTGAATAACAGACTGCTAAAATACTATGTAGATATGAATGCTACATGTTCTGCGTGTTTCTGTGTGAATGAATGGCACAGACACAGTTTCTTTAATTACACACATAAGCGTGCATGACATTGCAGTGTTTTCAGCCTCTGCCGCCTCAATATATGAGTACATAAACACATAAATATAATTTGAGGTGCATTTTACTGTTTTTTGTTTTGTTTCGAAAAACTATTCTCATATCATATACAAACAGAAACTTTAAGGTCTTCACAGCAACCTTTTAAAATAAAAGTTTTGTTTAACTTGAAGAAACTGTGACAAAAATATATTATTTATATTATTATATTATAATGTAATTATAGTACTACTATAAATGAAACTTAAACTAAAAATTATTATTATTATTATTATTATTATTTTATATAAATTATTAATAAAGCGATATTTTTATATAAGGAATATTTACCAGAAAATCATTTACCTTTATTTATTTAACAGAAAAAATGTAAAGACACAACACAGTATTTTTTGGGGAAAAAAATAATAATATATTTTTTTTCTAAAATCAATTAATTAAAGATGCTTTTGATTATAGAAATTTGAAACAATTAAAATGGAATCCAAAAAATTAATAGAAAAAAGAATTTGTTAAAAATAAAACTGGCCTTTAAATGTAATTTTTGTTAGATGTATAATAAATTGCTGTTAAATATGGTAAGTTTTATTATTAAAATTAATTAGATATGCTTTTTGATTAATAAAACGTCATTTAACCAATAAAACAGAGAATCCAGAAAAAAAAAAAAAAAACAGAATTTGGGAAAAACAGACAATATTTGTTGGCAGATTGGTGAATAAAACCAAAAATGACTTTTATTTATTTATTTATTTATTTTGGCTATGTAGTATAGTGTGGTTGTGTGGTTGCGTGTGTATATGGTTCAGGTATATCATACGTTATGGAGACAAAATGTCCCCATAAAAATGTCATTATCCACAATCCTTGTCCTTTTGGGGACATTTTCTGGTCTCTATGAGGAAACAAGCTTATAATCATACAGAATTACGTTTTTGGAAAATCTCAAAATGCAGAAAGCTTCTGTGAGAAGTAGGTTTAGGATAAGGGGATAGAAAACACAGTTTGTACAGTATTAAAACCATTATTTAAAAAAAAAGGCCTCTGGAATGTCCCCATAAAATATGGAAACCCAACATGTGTGTTTGCGTGTGTAAATTGCGCGTCATAATCCTGAATGGAATTCCCTCATCAGTGATACGTGTATGTGTGTGTGTAAAGTCAGCTCTGTTTAATCCTAATCCAGACTCCACGTCAGAACCCGCAATGTGTCCCCCATGTCGTCACTCCATGTTGACAGGATTACCTCCTCTTTATTCCTCCTGCTGACCAAGAATTCCATCAGCAGCTCACCTGTCACATGCACACACACACACACACACATTTACTACGAGTAGGTACAATTCCTAATTCCTCGTATGTAAATGCCGTTAAACATTCAGATAAAAGATGTCAAAAGTGCTATCTATGTCATCAGCGTGTAACCTCCCCTGACCTGACTCATTTTATATAAACTGGGTTACGGAACATTCTTTTTTTTTCACCCCACAGCGTGGCTGCAGTTACCAAACTCTGGTGAACGTCTGCTGTGTGAACTTTGACTATATCTGAAGTAATAGATCAGTCACACTGGGTCTGAATGGGTCTCTTTGTCTCCCTGTGCAGTTACGACCGGAAACACACGCACGCATCTACATACTGCATTCTGAGAAGTTTTGCGTAAGAATACGCAGGCCACCCAGCATTGGTCACGCTGTTGTTTAAGGACCGAATCGTTAGCAAACGCCCGATTGTCTTTGGGCTAGAAATCAGAACGCGGCACACTAGAAATAAAATCGTCCCAGAGTGCAGTCTCTCTCTTGCTTTTAATTTGTCTGTCCTCATCTCTTGCTCTCTCTCTCTCCTCAAGATATACCCACAGGAGGTATGAAGACAATGCTGACTCTCACACTCCCTTCAGCGCAGAACACTAGAGGCAATAAACTTTTCATTTGACGTCTGTGTTTCTGTCTCTAGTTCTTTTGAAAATCTCTCATTTTTCATTTGCGCTCATGTCAAACTTGCTGCTGTCACAGCGTGACTTTGTAAATTGTGCAGCGGCCGGCATCAGCGTGCCGCCGGTGTGAGTGTGTGTGTGTGTGCGTACGTATTTGTGCAGTCTGCTATCATCAAGGGAACTGTGAATAAAATCCATAACTTTCATTGACATTTCTGTGGTGGAAGCAGGAAGATCTGGATTTCCACAGCGAAAAGAAGCATTGAAGGATAAAATCAGACTGACCCAAGATGAGGACATTTGCACTGATACACTTTGTACTCAAAAACATGCACACACAGAAAACGTAGACGCCCTGAGGCCAGTTGTTCAAAAAGCTTTATCTGGATCAGAATGATCTGGATTTGGAAATCCCACGTTTCGCTATTAAGGATCAGGTAATCCATCTTAGACAAATAGACACTTTTTTTTTTCAGACTACACTGTAAAAAACAAAAAAACACAATTTGTTGAGTCAGCTTAAAATAATTTGTTACCCTGCTGCCTTAAAATTTTAAGTTCAGTCAACTCAAATAAGTTCAGTCAACTTGAAATGATAAGTTGTACTAAGTGACACTTAGATAGATATTTGTGTTTGTTAAACTTAAAAGCTGAGTAAGTAACCTAGCTGCCTTAAAATGTTAAGTTGAATCAACTCAAATATCTAAGTTGTCATTATGTCAACATTTCAAGCTCAATAAACTTTTTTGAGTTGACTGAACTTTAAATTTTAAGGTAGCCGGGTAACAAATTATTGTTGACACTGTTTTTTACAGTGTACCAAATCCGCATTACTATTGCTCTAAACCATTTATATGTTTATTATTTTGTATTATTGTCATTTTTTTCTCAGAAGGATGTACACTTTTCTCCTTCTCACTTTTCTTTTGCATTATGTTTTATATTATATTTTTTACTATTTAAAATAACAGTTTTCTATTTGAATATATTTAAAAATGTAACTTATTCCTGTTAATTCAAAGCTGAATTTTTAGCATTACTGAAATCATTCTGATATTCTGATTTGCTGCTCAAAAAACATGTATTATTACAATTATGTTGAAAACAGCTAAGTATAATTTTTTCAGGTTTCTTTGATGAATAGAGAGTTCAGAAGAACAGCATTTATCTTAAATAGAAATATTTTGTGACATTATAAATTTCTTAATTTCTAAATAAATGTGTTCTATCATTTCTTTACAAAAATAATAATATAAAAAATAATAATAATAATAATAATAATAATAATAATAATGACTCCAAGCTTTTGAATGGTATAGTGTATTATGTTATGAAAGCATTTTATTTCAGATAAATGTTGATCTTCGGATCTTTCATCAAAGAATCTTGAAAAAAATGTACTCAACTGTTTTAAATATTTATAATAATAATTGAAAATGTTTCTTGAACAGCAAATCAGCTTATTAGAATGATTTCAGAAGGATCATGTGAGACTGAAGACTGGAGTAATGATGCTGAAAATAAAGTTTGATCACAGGAATAAATTACATTTTAAAATATATTCAAATAGAAAGCAGCTATTTTAAATAGTAAAAATATTTCACATTATTACTACTTTTGCTGTATTTTGGATCAAATAATTGCAGGCTTGGTGAGCTGAAGAGAATTCTTCAAAAAACATTAAAATTCTTACTGTTCAAAAACTTTTGACTGGTAGTGTATGTGGACAAAACAACTGGAAAAATCCAGTATATGCCACCAGAGAGAAGTCTGGTTTACTGGAAGATCAAGTTATGATGTTAATTAAAATTTACAAGCTCAAAAATAAATAAAAAATTGTGTCAAACTTTAACCCATTGGGGTTATTTAGCTATTTTTAATGATAAAAATGATTATAAACTATGTGAATACACTGCAATGCCTGTTAAATGAGTGAATCACTGCTGCAAATAACTGCTCAGGTAACAATTTTATATTCAAAGAATGTTTTCTTGACATTCCAAATAGGTTATGAAAACATTATTTAAATGTTCATGTGAAAGTTAGCAAAGCAGTCTATTTCCTCTTTCACCCCTCTACAATCAACTACAACCTTACATACATTTTTGAGCATATCGTCCGTATCTCACAATAAGCAATCGATATATAGGACAAAGTCTATATTTTGTCTTTTTTTTTTTTGACATTCCAGTACATTTGACTGTACACCAAAATACAAAAGAAAAAAACAGTCTCTACTTTCATTTCACTGCGACTTTAAGCAGTCAGAATTAAGGTGTCAACTGTATTTAACCCCTTTCAAAAGCTGCTGAGAACAGGTGTAGCCATCTGTTCTTTCAGCTCCAGAATGCACTTCGACTTAATAAAATAATACCCAGACTATAAATGAATTTAATTTGCACCTGCGTCACTTCCGCTATAACATTCTCAGAGTGTTTCTTATCTGTTCTGTCTGGCATTTGAGAAAAGGTCAGAAAAGAATGCGTTCTGTAGACTGTAAGACTGTTCTGTACAAGCCCAAATCGCAGCTTTACTCCCCAGCTTTGTGTTGCTGCATCCTGAAACATTTAACTAACATTGGACCATTTCAATGCACAATGGAACAAGGCTGTTTTAGGAGTGGAGAATCTGAGTGTGTGTGCCACTAGTTTTCATGTTCTGTATACATGAAAGACATAAACTGGCCTCCATGACAACAAATAAACAACCTGGACAATTTCCACAGCATCTGCTGCACTTTTATTAATTAGCACAAACGTGTATTTTTTGCGTGTGTGCGTGTTTGTCAATAGGGTCTTGCTGACTTCATTCAGTGGGGCTTTGTGAACTTGTGAGTCATAATTCTGACGATGAGTGTCTTTCCACCGGAACAAACGACACGAGGAACAAAAAGAATACAGCAGTCCTCTTTTCTTCTATAGCTAGTTCTTACACAAACGCACACACACACAAACTATTCTGCATAGAACCCAGTTTTTGGACCATTTTGCTTTTTCGGTTCTTCTACAGTTCAGCTGTAAAATAATTTCTGTGGGCTTAAATGTGTTGCTAAATAAACCGGAGGTCTACACAACTGAGACTTATGAGTCTGTGATATTGAATCTCTTTGAGACTGTATATCTGTGAGCATGCTTGTAGGTGAAGACCGATAGTGCTGTACTGGAATATTCTTTTTGACAAATATATTAAACATTTACCATTTTCATTGCCCATGCACATATATGCCAGGCCAAATATTAGGACTTGCCATTTACACATAGTAACAGCACATCTAGGTCAGGTTAATGCAATAACATGGTAGAATTTTTACTGTAACCACTGACCTATGCTGTTGGAGGCTGTCCTAAATAACGCACAGTAATGGTAGATGTTCCACTGACAAGTCTCTAAACAATCATAGCAGAGTCTGTGAATCTTGATCATAGTAAATAAAATAAATCTTACAATTTTAAATCATTTTATTAGGTTATTTTTAATATTTTTTACCCAGGTACTGGGTAGTTTTTCTGTAACTAAGTTGCTGTGTCATTTTTAATGTTTTTTTTTATACCCAGTTGCTGGGTTAAGCCTGTCTCTGACAAACCACCCAGCTGCTGACTTACAGTCAGAGGCTTTTTGAGTCTTCTACAGGAGAGAACGGTTCTTAGCGTGCACTTCTTCAGTTAAATAAAGGTCTGTATACATTTTATTTCATTTATAATGTCTTTACCTTCTTTACTGTGTTGCAAATTGTGTTATTTTACACAACACAATATAAGAACGAGTTGTCAGTCTTTTGCTTTGCATAAAATAAATGGATTTTATTCGTTATTGTACTGAGTTTAATTTGGTTTGATATTAAAATATGTTCTCCAATGTCTGTACTGCTTGTTTATGGGCAGGTTTTTGAGTCAGTCATGGGATCTTTCGGCTATGAGTGAAACACGAGGCCGCGGTCTGAAGTTCGCAGTTACCCTGGCGAACAGCAGCCCTTCGGCTCAGATTTCGGCGACAAACCGGCATGAGAATTATAGCGCTATTTCGGAAAAAAAAAAACAATTACAGAGAACAGTTGAATACACTAAAATTAAAATGCTACTTTTAAATGTTATGTCTAAAATGCTTTTTAAACAAGTTTAAATGTATGTAATATTGTAAACTATGTTGTATTCACTCAAATAAATTTAATTTGTATTGTATTTTGTCAGTGTGTTCTTGCTTAATAATAAATGCTAATCTTTTGATTATTATTGCTGTTGCCTCTAGTAATTCTCAGTGTTTTTATAAGTTCCAGTCCATTTGAAACCAGCAATATAATAATTTTTAAACAATAGTTGACTTGGTAAAGACATTATAATCCAGCATGTGTTCTGTCCAATATTTACCCAGCGCTGGGTTGCCAAATAACCCAAGTTGGGTTGTTTTTAACCCAGCAGTTTTTAGAGTCTAGCTGTGATGGTGGCTTTGCAATCTCTACTGAATGTGATGCTATGAATTGATCATTTATCTATCGTGAGTGAATGTTAAGAAACATTTTTGAGTTATTCTCACATGCATAAACAAACACTCCAAAGCTAGCGCGGCTTGATTCACAAACAAATGACTCTTATGAGCAGATTCTTTTTAGTGAATCAAGAACATATGATGGAATCAATGTAACCTGATTCTCAAAAAAGAACTATTTTTAGCAGACTCTTTTTAGTGAATCAAAATCATACAGAGCACAAGAAGTGTAGCCCGAGTGAAACAGCTCCTTTAATCATTAGTTTAAAAAAATGGGTTACTGGTTACATTCCTTTTAAAACACTCTGCGTGTTTGCCGATATCTACACTGTAAAAAAGGCAAATGCATATTTTCCAGTTTACAAGTCTCAAATACTAAAAAAATGCTCTTTTCTTGAAACGACATGAAAACCCTTGTCAGACCAACAAAATTACCCCAAATGTTGTCCCAACTAGCCAAACACAGTTGTCTGAACAAAGAATTTCATATTGTTGAAATGTTAAGGCTTTGTGAGTTCCCAGCATGCATTGCAGCATGAATAAATGATGCAATTACTGTTATAGGATTATTGTTTAAACTTTTTGTTTTGAATGTTTTGTCATTATTGTTAGTTATTTGTTGCACTGTAATGTAAAGAGCTCATTTTTTAACATTTGTTGATTGCAACGGTTCTTGAGGTTTATGCGTCTAGTTTTGAGGCCTAGAGTATGTTTAACAACTTATATCTGTTTGCTGGATATCTTAGTCTTGTGAATCAGAATTTTATTAAATCAAAGTGAGTTTGTGAGTTTGTGAATCAATAGCCAGCCTCAAATGACTCTCACTTTGATTTTATTAAATTCTGATTCATTTGGGTATATTTAAGTTATAATGTCCAGTTTATACACTACCATTCAAAAATTTGAGATCAGTACAATTTTTTTAAATGCATCATGTTTATGCAGCACGTAAGCAACAAATTGATTAAAAGTGACAGTAAAGACAATTCTGATATTACAGAAAACACACAAATATTTTTTTCACCTAAATTCAGCATACTGAACAGACTGCATCCCATGCAGCCTTATTTTCATGTGCGTCAAATTATTGGCAGCTAAAGTGGGATGGACAGAATGCGTAAGGCTTGCGTAAAAAACCCTCACAAAAAGTGGGACAGATCACCGTACAGCCTTATACATGTTTCTGACAACATCTGGATACTGTATTGAGCAAATAAGTATGACAAAAAGGGTGTTTATGCTGTTTCAAGCAGATTTTGAATTACGTGGCCTGCAGTGAGTTTTCCTGTGAATTTGCACAGTCAAGTGTGTGAGGGGAGAAAGTGAAATATTTCAGGGTAGATGCAGATCTGTCTGTGGTTTTCTCACAGATCTACAAAGACAAGTAGTGCAATACATATCCTCTTACAGCCACACACACAAACGCACGTCACTAGGAACACGGTGCCTCGTTACACAAGCCCCCATTGGAAACAGGATGCTGCCTTATCACACACATAGGCTCAATGAGTAAACACACTCACCAACAAATTTAGAAGTCTGTATCTAAACCCTGTCAGCGCGTTTGAGAGAGTGTGTGTGTCTACGAATGTGTTAAAAGTTAACACAGAGAGCTGTTATTCATAGAATGAATCAGCAGAGAGGAAAAAGGAGAAGGAAACGTTGTGGTTGAACACGCAAGTACACGTTATTGCACAGTCTCTCACACGTATATACATAAATATATACATACATGTGCACACACACACACACTCATGTGCAAATGTAGTTCAGTCAGCGTAAACAACACATTTCATTCATAAAAAGCAGCTCAGTCTCCGCCCATACATGGTCTGTCATCACCGAGTCATGTGACCTTAAACCGCACAGAGCAGAAACAGAGCGACAATTGCCCTGAAAGGGAAAGGAGTAAGAATAGAAAACTAGAGAGAAAGAGAAAACTAGAGAGATGAGGATGTTAACGGTTCTCTCGTCATCGCTGGGTTGCAGTTCCTTGGTTGGTGAATATAGGAAATACCACAAAAACGTCACGTGGACAGAGTTCACTTTCCATTGTGCGCAACCCACCCCCTCACACACGCTCATACACACATACACATTTGGCAATTGTACACTAGAGTCACCAGCTGCCTTTCTCTCCACCCACGAATTTCACCATTGCAACAAACAACTTTCCATATTTCGCACAAACACTTAGACAATTACAGCATGACAGCTGCATCCATGATGGGCTGCACATCACAAAAGACTGCGTTTGTGTGTATTTGTGTGTGTGAGAGAGAGATTCACAATTCGTGTCAGATGGTGTATTGTTTCTTTGGTCTATATTCAGTTCTATGTTTATTTTTGTGACAGGGGAACTAAAGGCATTTATTCTTGGCAAGTTGACGCATAACGCGTCCATTGACTTTTTTCTATATCAAAATCAAGATTTTAGAGTCACATGTATAAGGGGAAGTGTATATCTTAGATCCAGAAATGATTACATTTAAGTTGGTCACCATTTTTATCTAACTCCTGCTTTTACTAGTTCGTTTTAAATGGTCACATGGTGTGACAAGTTCATTTTTATAAGTACAAATATTCCATGCAGTCTCTCAATCAATGTCATGTCATGAAAAATACATATTTGTATAAAGACTATAGCGTGTCACATAGTAGGATGTCATGTATTATACTCACACTTCAATTTCCTTAGACATATAAAAAATATAACATATGTATTATTTTATCTTTTCACACATCATATCATTTATCATATTCTACATCCCGAATTCTACCCAATACCTAAACTTAACAACTACCTTACTAACTATTAATAAGCAGCAAATTAGGAGTTTATTGAGGCAAAAGCCATAGTTAATGGTTTGTTAATAGCGAGAATTGACCTTAAAATAAAGCGTGACTGACAATTTTTAGTTTTTTACATTTTAAAATACATAGGCCTACAATACTGCATCCCACAATGCACTCTGCGCACTCCATACTTCGAGCAGTAGACCGATTTGGAGTAGACGTCACAGTTACGTCGCTTGCAGCTGCACGCACATAGTGGTGGCAGAAAAACACTGTTAACAAGTGGAGTGAAATGGGTAAAATCCATGGAATAAGACAAAAAACTATTTTTGTGCCTTTTGATGCCAGAATCAGAATGCAAATCATTTTTAGAGAATACTGTCATCAAAAATGCCATTTGAAGTTAAACGCAGACGTTTAAATGGACAGACTATGGATGAAAACTGCTATGATTACTCTACTTTTAAAACATAAATGTCATAGGGGACGCATTGTATTAGACCTACAGTTACAGCATGACATTATATTTAAACCTATTACTATTAACATTTTACATAACATTTATTTATTTTGTCTCACACTTGTGACTTTCTTCTCGCAAATGCAAGTTTATATCTGCTAGTCCGACTTTATAACTTTTTATAACGATTTAACTCAACAATAGTGAGTTTGTCAATTGTTAGGGGAAAAAAGCCAGAGCCGAGGGGAAAAGAGAGAATGACAAGTTGTTTTTTCTTATCAGAATTGTGAGATTTAATATCGGAATTGTAAGTCAAATTTACCTTTTTTATTCTTTTATTCCATGGCTCCATCATCTGCTACTTAAAAACCGTCATTTTCGTGAGTTTTACATTTTTTTGACCAGTCAACAAAGCTGAACTGAGAATCATGGATTCTAATAATCATGGATTTGATAAGACACGCGCATTCCACTTGACCCGTTGCAAACAGCTTGATCATGACCAATCATAACGCCGAATTCCCCATTCTGTCCGACAAACAATTCATTTTTATAAGTACAAATATTCCATGCAGTCTCAATTTCATGTCATAAAAATACATCTGTTATTAACTATGCCACTATTTAAAATAGTTTATAAAGACTATAGCATGTCACATCGCAGGATATGTCATGAATTATACTCGCACTTCAATTTCTCTAGACATATAAAAACAATATATGTATTATTTTTTCTTTTCACTCAGAAATTGCCAGTAAATTTCATATAAAATAGAAAAGGAAAACACTGAATTAAAAGTTTTGAAAATGTGGTAACACTTTAGTATAGGAACCAATTCACACTGTTAACTAGCGGCTTATTAGCACACATATTACTAGCATATTGGCTGTTTATTAGTACTTATAAAGCACATATTCTGCATGACCATATTCTACATCCCTAATCCTACCCAATACCTAAACTTAACAACTACCTTACTATTAATAAGCAGCAAATTTGAAGTTTACTGAGGCAAAAGTCACAGTTAATGATTTGTTAATAGAGAGAGTTAGACCTTAAAATGGAAAACTGAAAAAGTATTTTCTTGTGAAAGAAACATTTATACACACACACTTGATATCTACAGTACATGACTTTTGATTGCTGTGATGCAACTCTCCAGACAGTGTCTGAGTTTGAGTGAAACAGAGATATTTCAGTTCCATTGTAACGTGTGACAGAGAGTGAAAATGCGTAGGTAACCTGCAGGTGCGTGGGTGTGTCACCAGAGACCCATGACTGGCCACTTCCTCTTTCTACAGGTATACACTGGTCACATGGGAGGCCAGAAAGAGGTTGATCAGGCGGTCAACCAGACTGAGGTAGGCTACGTGTGACTTCCATAAAAGGACATCTAACTGGCATTAGAAAGCATCCACACAACATCTTGAAATTCTGAAAATTAGTTTAATTACAGTTACGGAACAGAATCGGAAATAGCATAACCTACAAGTCTGTCAGTCAAAAATAATCCTTGGATGACATCTTTAAAATAATTTAAGTCCAGAAACAGGTTAAATTTGGAAAGCAAGTCATGATGCACGTATGTAAATGAGGTTAAAAAATAGCCATCCTAGTATTGAGACAAATTTAAACAGGGCAGCACTCTGTAAACAAGGCCATGCTATTGCATAAATCACAGTTCTGTAATTAGACTGTTTCTCTAACAGCCCTTGTGTTTTACCAACATACACACATATGCATGCACGCAAACATCCGTGCTCACAAACACACAAAGATGTGTTTTGGGCAGCCGTGCGTAGGAGACCATTGCGTGTTTGGTACGGAACCAGGCTGTTGAAGGCCTGAGTTGTCATGGCGATGATAGTTTGATTCACCATGGCGACTAATGAGTGAAAGAGAAAGGGAAAGACAGACATGAGCAAGAGAGATTGCATCATAGGAAGAGGAAGAGAGAGAGAGAGAGAGAGAGAGAGATCCAACTTAAGCATCATCCACCCAACAGTTACATGAAACCTGCCAACGCGGCTGAAAAAAACTGTAAATATGAAGATGATTCAAATGGTGTGAAAACAGTGAGAAAATCAAAACAGAAAAGCAAGTGCATGATTGCTCATATTATTTTATACCTAATTGAATTCAGCCGTCCACAGGCATGCAAATTAATTATTTCCGTGTTCTCCCGTGAGACAGTAGTATTTATTATATGTAGACTATACACAGTATGCAGTTTTGTTTTTTTCATCTACATAAAATACTCAAATGAACACATTTGCCAAAATACATAGACCTACTGTACAATACTATATCCCACAATGCACTCTGTGCACTCCATACTTTGACCTACCATTTTCGGTTTCTGCAATAGCAATAGACCAATTTGGAGTAGACGTCACAGTTACGTCACTTGCAGCTGCGCACACATAGTGGTGGCAGAAAAATACTGGTAACAAGTGGGGTGAAATGGGTAAAATCCATGGAATAAGAGAAAAAACATTGTGCCTTCTGATGCCAGAATCAGAATGCAAGATGCCATTTGAAGTTAAACGCAGACGTTTATAACATTTATTTATTTTATCTCACAATTGTGACTTTCTTCTCGCAAATGCAAGTTTATATCTGCTAGTTTGGACTTTATAACTTTTTATAATGATTTAAATCAACAATAGTGATTTTATCAATTCTCAAGGAAAAAACGCCAGAGCCGAGGGAAAAAGAGAGAGTTGTTTTTTCTTATCAGAATTGTGAGATTTAATATCTGAATTGTGAGAATAAAGTCAGAATTTCGAAATATAATTTCCAATTTACCTTTTTTATTCTTTTATTCCATGGCTCCATAAACTGCTACTTGTAAACCGTCATTTTGCAACCAGATAAACTCCGCCCACAAAAAACATCATCACTGTTTGCAAACACTGAATTGGTCTATGGATACATCTGTAATAAAAGCTATGAGTTTTACATTTTTTTGACCAGTCAACAAAGCTTAACTGAGAATCGTGGACTCTAAGAATTGATAAGACTCACGCATTCCAATTGACCCAGCTTGACTGACAGGCAATCTGACCAATCATAACGCTGAATCCCGATTCTGTCCGAAAAACAAATCAGACAGGAGAGTAGATTTACATCAGTGGACTGAAACTTAAAACATTGTGTGTATTGTTGCCTTTCTGTGGTTGAAAAAAAACAGTTCTGATGTTCATTCATGTTTTCGTGCTTTAAGTAAACAAGACGATCAGTTCACATTGATCTAATAAGGCAATACAATGATCTGTCACGACACATTAAAGAGCCACAAAACTGTATTCGTTGTTTGAATTTCTTAACGACAACATTTTAAAGCTGAGACCTTGTTTCATACCAGAAGTAACCTTCTCTGTCTTGTCTGTTGGCGTGTTGTCAGTTTTCTCTTTGCTCTGCAATGTATTTTTCACTGTGTTAGAACATGATGTGTAGTGTGAGAGCAGCATTGTTTGTCGGACATAGCAGCAGTAACTAAGGAGTGCAGGTTTTTGCAAAGGGTCAGTTCCACTTACTGAGTCTTGTGCGCATTTTAGTTTGATTTTAATGGGATGTGCATGGGGGTGTTGAGCTCGGAGTTCTACCCGAGCCTCGGGTTTGAGCCTCCGTTCAGAACAGCAAACAAAAGCCCTGTTCACACTAGTGCGTTTTTGTTTTAAAATAGCATTTTAAAATGAAAACGACCCTCGTCTACACTGGCGTTTTCACTGCGTTTCAGAAACAATCTCTGTCCACACTACACAACCGAAAATGCATGTCAACTAACCATTCATGGAAGTTGGTTGTTAGTCACTAGCAGGTATAACAAGTATGATGTAAGGACATCAAGGTGGAGCGAATATTGTCAGCCACGCCATCATTTTCTAAAGTCTCAGTTTTAGTTTATACTAAAACACAACCCCCATTTTCAAACTAAAATAAGGTCTGCAGCGTTTTTGAAAGTCTCCATTTTCAAGGGTCGGAAATGCCGGATTAGTGCAAACGACAGGCGTAACCGTAGCAAAAGTTATACAATTTAAAACAAAAATGCACTAGTGTAAACATAGCCTAAGTTTGTTTATCATTAAAGGGATAGTTCACTTAAAAATGAAAATTCTGTCATTAATTACTCACCCTCATGTCATTTCAAACCCGTAAGACCTTCGTTCATCTTTGGAACACAAATTAAAATATTTTTGATGAAATCCAAGAGCTTTCTGACCCTGCATAGACAGCAACGCAACTGAAACATTCAAGGCCCAGAAAGGTAGTAAGAACATCCTTAAAATAGTCCATGTGACGTCAGTGGTTCAACCTTAGTTTTATGAAGCTACAAGAATACTTTTTGCATATATTGTGGTACTCTCATGAACACAGTCAAAAACTGACACGAAAAAGAAGAAATTGTTGAATAAAGCTATTTTTGTTTTCTTTGTGCACAAAATGTTGATGTCCTTACTATCTTTCTGGGTCTTGAACGTGGTAGCTGTGTTGCTGTCTATGCAGGGTCAGAAAACTCTTGGATTTCATCAAAAATATCTTAATTTGTGTTCCAAGATGAACAAAGGTCTTACAGGTTTGGAACTTCGTGAGGGTAAGTAATTAATGACAGAATTTTCATTTTTAAGTAAACTATCCCTTTAATAATGACACTTATATTAGTTAGTGTAGTTGTTTTTACTGTTGCAAAAGTTCCCTGTGTTTTGCAAAAAAAAGAAGAAGAAAAACAGGTTTGATATCTAAATGTTTGATTTCATTTTTGTTTAAGAATCAATAAGAGTCAGAATCTGTGAGGTCGACAAGGCCAAAGGCCTTCCCATTAATCATTAAAGTTTCGGAAGAGGCACACCATCACCCCCTTTGCGGCTGTTCACACTTTCACACACACACAGCTTTTAACCAACAGTCCGGGTGCCATTACATCACCAAAGTGTTGAGGAAAGACCAAAAAGTAAGCTATATTCATTCTTAACATAACCGGAGTTACACAACATCCTCTGTGAACATCTAAGGGGGGTTAATAGTCAACGATGAGAGTGTGTAATAGTTTATTTCTAGCAGCATAGTGAGTTCTAAAAGGGAAGAACCCTTAATACATTCCTCACATTTTTAATTGGTGAAACAGCTTCTAAATACCGAGCTCTCCAGCGTCTCCAAACCTCTCTCTCTCTCTCCCTCCACTGCTCGTTCTCCAGCAAATATAAACAGTCCGGCTCCATTTATTCAACTTGTAACAAACATAAAGTCCCTAATATGTAACCGCTGGGGAAGGAACAGAGCATGACTATGTTGGTCAGAATATAAACAGTGAGTAGCCAATATTTAGAGAGAGCCTGATCCATCACAGTTGGTGATAGCTAGTTATGCTGTGTATTGGAGATGACCTCATCCCCCTGTGACAGTCCAGGCAGAACACATTTGAATACGAAGTTTGAATGAAATACCATTCCAGTGGTAAAGGAACTCATTAGCAATGGCACAACTACGATGACCTAAGGGCTGATGGACATTCATATTATTACCTGGGTGATTTGAATACTGTTTCTGTCAATAGTGCAGATAGGGCTCTGTTACGTAGTTGCGGTGGAAGTGTAATAATCGTAGTACGCCTCTGTCCATCTGACCTGGATACTAAATATAAACAGATAAACAAATATAGTTACTGACAAATATATATTCAGTAGTTATATATAGAATCCTGGTTCCATCTCAGAGTAAAAAAATGAAACAGAAAAGGGTGAAAAAGTTTAAAGTAAGACAAAAAGTCACAGCGTATCACCCTGTGTCAAAATACAAATATAAAACACAATTATGAGTAAAAAAAAAAGTAGCAACTCAGAGAGGCACATTTATGAAAAAGTCACACTTTTGACAAAATCACAATCACTTTTTTATAAGAGTTAATAATAAAGAGAATTAAAGTCTCAATTATGACAGTCACACTGTGAGAAAGTGGCAATTGTGAGTTTTTTGTATGAAATGTGAGATCTCAAGTCCCATTTATGAAAAATAAAATCACAATTGCGACAAATTCGCAAAATGTAAAGTTTAAAGACTTTAAAGAGATTTAAAGTCTCAGTTGTCACACAATTACATTACGATATCAGCCACACTGACCTATGAAGTCATAAAAGTCACAATTAGCTTTTTAGTTTTGCACTTTGAGGTGGAAACATGCATCCACAGTTATCAGCTTTGTATAATGGAAGAAAAATAGGACTTCTAAGCAGATAAACAGATAAGTGGTTGTGCGGCAGTTGGACTATTGCACGCTCAACGCCTCGTTTGAATTTTCCAGCGTGTGCTAGAGATTCAGGTTAGTGGAATTCACCTGTTCAGCAGCTCCTGACTAATGAATTAAAATGGTTGATTTATTCCACTTCTTTTTTTTTCCTCTGGTAACATATTACGTTTGGTGCTGCATTGATCTAAAATGACAACAATCAGTCATGTGTCTTGTTTCTTCACCCTTTTTTAACCTTTCAGCAGCACTGAGTGCATATGCGAGAAAGAGAGAAAGCATGTAACTAGATATTTTTGGCTTCTTTTAGACTCTCCTCCATTTAGGAACTTCCATGACCAACAAAGTACTTCATTTGGGGAAAAAAAAAGAAACAATCTTGCTTTTCCATTTACATACATGGTTACATCTTAAAGCCATATCACATAAGAAGTACTCAAAATCATTATTTTTCTTCATCTCTTTTTTTTTTTTCTTCATCATCTATTTTGTTTTCTGTACCCTGTCTACCCATTAGCTACGCATCCGACCACCCTATGAAGATACAGATTTTCTGTGACCATTTAACCCAGCTTGCAACACTACTACACCTGTAACTTAAACCACCCATGGGCTGCACACTCGACTGGCCCACTGTGTTGAATTCATTCATCAGCCGCCAATCAAACCTGACCCTGACCCCAGCCGCTGGCCAACAGCGTCTACATTAACAAAACAGTCTGCAGGTACTTCTCTCTACTTTTTTTAATCATTCTTAAATTAACAAATCTCAGAAAATCTGTAGTTTAAGTTATTGAGCATGGATAAAGATGAAAGGCATTTGAGAGAATAAACAATGTGTATGAATTAAAAGTGATTGACTGTTCAATGAAAGACCATATGTTTTCAGTCAGTGAAAATCAGATAAAATCTGCAGTCGAATACAAGAAAAAAAAGGAGTAAGGATGAAGTGAAAGCGAAGGAGTGTTGATAAAGGTGCTCATGCGAGATAGAGCAGCTCTTAGCTCTCTTATACGTGTTCTGAACCACTGGAGCCAAATCGCACACAAAAGCCTCACTGTTTTAAACTTCCTGTGTGTGTGTGTGTGTGTCAGAATGCCCAGGTTGTGTTTGTATGTATGTGTGAGAGTTATTCTTAAATTAAAAGACTTCAGAAAGATATTACGTACAAGTGAAGTAAATATAGTCAAACCAGCCACGTTGACTAAACATGAGATAAGCTGGGTTTTACAGCTGTAGTTATAGTTTAATACCTATGACAGTCCTCTATAAAACAGCACCACAGGCACGTGTTCATGGGCTGACCACAGGACAGGTGATATGATTTGTCCTCTTAGCCAATCAAGCCTAAGGGTTACGTCGAGAGGATCCAATCAGGCTCGAGGCTGTTGAATCTGAGGCAATAAGAGATGAGTTTGACCCTACGTCTGGCCTCAAACACCTTCAAGTACTAAACAGCTACGTCAGTCTGGCTGTAACTAGAAGTATGACAACAATAGATGATTCACATGCATATAATCTGTTTGCCTATTGTACGTGAGCAGCCAAGAAACTTAAATGTATCATGAATTTTCTAAGGTCAATATACGGCAGGTGATTCTCGATACGCTCAAAATTCTGATTTGTTCCAATAAAAATAAATGAATAAAAAAAATCAGTTTTTTAATATTTAATAATTTACAAAGACTTTATGAGAAAAACTACATTTTTCAACATCATGTCCCTTTTATTTGTTGTTGTTGTTAAAGCAGATTGTCACTGTGTCACTTTACTCTTCTAGGCACATGAATGTTAGTTTTAAGTTATTTTATTATTATTTATTGTAGAGGATAGTAAAAATTTGACAGAAAAGCTAGAGAAAGAGGGAGAATAGGATGAAGACTTGACTTATAAAGGGACAGTTACCCAAAAATGAAAATTACCCCATGATTTACTCACTCTCAAGCCATCCTAAGTGATATATGATTTTCTTCTTTCAGAAGAATACAATTGGAGTTATATTAAAAAATGTCCGGTCTCTTCCAAGCTTTATAATGGCAGTGAATGGGTGTTGAGATTTTGAAGTCAAATAAAGTGTATCCATCCATCATAAAAAGTACTCCACACAGCTGCTTTGGATTAATAAAGGCCTTCTGAAGTGAAGCGATGCTTTTCTGTAAGAAAAAAAAAAATCATATTTAAAACTTTATAAACTATAATCTCTAGCTTCAACTGACTGTCGTATGGGTGTTCACCTGAAAGTGGCGTTCTGGGGGATGACGTAGGCGTTAATGCCGGTAAGAATCCGCTAGTCTTGTGAAAACCAAGTGTCCTCTTGGCTTTAATTGAAAACCTCCAACATTTTTTTTTTTTTTTACAAATCCTTGCTTTTTCCTTCTAATTCATTACCAGTGTTTTGTTTCGCTTTCACCAATGTACTTCTGCATTCGTCATTGCATGCTCCTAGAGTCGTGCGTCATTAGCTGGAACGACAGTGAAAGCTAGAGATTACATTTTATAAAGTTTTATATATGTATATTTTTCTTACACAAATGGATTGATTCACTTCAGAAGGCTTTTATTAACCCCCAGAGCTGTGTGGAGCTCTTTTTATTATAGATAGATGCACTTTATTTTGCTTCAAAATCTCAACACCCATTCACTGACATTATAAAGCTTGGATGATTTTTTAGTATAACTCCGATAGTATTCGTTTGAAAGAAGAAAGTCATATACACCTAAGATGGCTTGATGGTGAGTAAATCATGGGGTAATTTTCATTTTTGGGTGAACTATCCCTTTATTCCAGGTCCCATTTGCGCTGTAGATTCTCATGTTACAATTATGCTTTTTGCATAAGATAGACAATTTTTTCCAGAGCGATTAAATTTGAATTGAATGTGTACGTTTTAGCCTTTCAAGGAAATCTAATGTGGGACTTTGATGTCATTAGCACCATGTGCTACTATTGGAACACCAAAAATAAAACCTGTATTTTGACCTCATCTCACATGTATCACTTATTTAAGTGCTTTGAATGAGTTTTCACTGTTGTAATGGAGTCAAATGGGGAAGTCCCTCTCCCTCTAGAGTAAAGATCAGTTTGATTCACACTGTAACCACTGTACTGCACACTTGGCGGCTGTCCAGCCCTCCGCTGATCCTGCACTGAAGAACTCATCGAATCACTAAACACAGGAAACATCAGACAGCTTATTACATTTTTTGTCCTCTCTGAACTCTACATAAATATGAAAGAGGTTTATGTTTGGAAGTGTTTGCTAATACATAGTATTCTCTGTGTATTAGAGATAAAGAGGGCGATAAGCTAATGACCTTCCTTTTTTACACAGAAACACTAAATAAAGAGCCTATTGGTTAGCAAAACCTCCAGCAATCACAAGACAGAAGTAGTATAGTGTGTTTGCGTGTATCCATCTTCCCACAAAACCGATCTCTGACGTTAAGTTGTCAGTCTTCTATGTAGTCACAATCTACCGCCTGTCATATCAAAGCCAGATTGTGATGTCAACTACCTACTTGATAAAACTGCAGTTCATAAGTTCATAAGGTGTCGTAAGTTCATTAAAGTGCAAAACAGTGTGCTAGATGTATTGACCTGGTCTTGACTTACTTTTATTGGCCCTGTAAAATCAGGATAGTGATGTAGGGTGTGCTGCAATGTGGTTTGTTGGTGAAAGAAGGCATGGTGGGACGGACATGGTGGTGTGATGCTTAATGCGATAATTTATTATACAAAAATGTCTCTGTCTAAACATTTAGATAAGACCATCCCCTTTCTACTCTCAAACCAGCATCTGAATCATATCCTCTTAGAAACTTACAAACACACATACACCCCCATACATTCACTCAAAAGGCCTATAAATTCAACTGTAAGAAATACTACATGAAAACAGACATGCTTTGTAGCCATGTTGTACAGTTAAAGTTATTAGTTCACCCAATATTAAAAATTGTCATTAATTACTCACTCTCATGTCGTTTCAAACCCGTAAGACCTTTGTTCATTTTCAGAACACAAATTAAGATATTTTTGAGGAAATCTGAGAGCTTTCTGACCCCGCATAGACAGCATGATACTCTCCTGAAAACACACACACACACATGACATTAGGGTGAGTAATTAATGACAGAATTTTCATTTCTGGGTAAACTAACCCTTTAATTTATATTTATACTAAGGAATTAAATAATCAAACCTGGGTGTTTAAAACTGTAGTGTCAAAAACACTCCTTACTTTAAGCCTGTTGTTTTTGTTCATCATAATATATAACTATTTCTTATATTTAAATATTAAATAAAGATAATATGTTTACATTTAATTTATGTCAAATACGCTAATTACAGTCAAAAAAAAGAAAAAAAAAAGAAAGAAACATAAATCCAATTACAGACTAAACTAATGACCTAAAGTTGTGTGTGAACCTTATCGAGCCCAGTGGGAAAAACACAAGATAAGACATACGAATGAGGTGGAGAATATTAAATTCTGAGGTTCTCATTGTACTCCATCGCTTTCATATGTGCACTAACCCCACATTAACGTAAAAATCACTGTCAGGCTGTTTCAAAACTTTAAAGGTCACCTAATAGCTCCCTTTTTTACTAATGTCAAATTATATCTAACTGACATTTCCATTCATATGAGAAGACTGACTGAGTCATTCAGATCCTAAATTCAAAATGCGGGAAAACAGGTCACACCCAAAAGAACAAAAACAATGGAATATGCATTCAGTTGTTAAAAAAAAAAAACAAAAGCTTTGATTCAATTGAATTTAACCAACAAATTTCATTCATAATTTTCACATTTTTATCTAAGACAGAATTTTAGTTTACACTGAATTTATTTACTGACCCTAGCTAAAAAAATCATACTGTAGGCCTAATTTTTACATCTTATGCTATAGATCCAATGACTTTGCAGTGAAGCTGTGTTAAAGAGGTTGGGGAATCCCTGTCTGAACATGAGCTTGACCTTCTGAGTCATTTGATAAACTGAACGGATGAACGTTTTTGCTGTTTACTCAAGCGCTGGTATCACAACCTGTAGGTTTAAACTGTGTGTGTTTGTCTGGCAGACTCAGAATCTAAATGACATCTTCTACACTTTATAAAGCCGTCAGGCAAGCACAGACGATTGTTCAGAATGCAGGTGATGGGAACAACAAATGCAGGTAATTTTCCCAGTTGTCCACCCTCCTGAAATCCTTTGAATAAAAACAGGCAACTGTTATGCAAGCAGTGCCTTGGTTAATGACAACATCCCACACATACACATTGCTTAGCATAGTGTGTCAGAAATAGGGTGTGGCACAGGTTTAGTGTGAAACCCAACTAGAAAGAGACAGTGATTCCGGAATATGACGAACGCTGAAAGACCTTATTGGGTAATTTGAAAAAGAAAAATTCAGGGGGCAGTTTTCCTACACCTGTTGCTGGGAAATTCACAATGGCAATGACAGGTAGATTTTCAAAACCCACACGCAATGTATCAAAGCGTGAGATTGTATTTTATCACCACCGAAACTCCTCACAAGTTTTTCTATGAATATATCCAAACGGTGAGTAATATGCCCTTCGTAAGTGTAAATGTATCATTGAGAGTGACCCCAGATTTAAAGGTCAAGATGCCGCTATGCTGATTCACGACTATGACGGAAGGTCAGAAGACATGAGACAACTTTTCCACTCGATTTCATGGACTTCAAGTACCTCGTGTGTCCTTACATTCACAAAGGTGGAAATGTGGGTGTCGGAAAGTACGCTACTCCAAACATTGACATAAACTGCGCAGTTTTGCATCCCTGATTACAGAAATAGATAGCAATCTTGAGAAGAAGAGCACAAGATACATGAAACATTCTCAGGGCCTAAAACTATTCAAATTTTAGTCATGAAAGCCACAAAAGGTCAAATGTCAATGTGGTACAGGAAGGGGTGTCCTTAGCCATGGTTTGAAGCAGATGCAAGGCTTTTAAAAAACCGGCAATCCGCGTTTGATAAAAGACACCAGTATTCATTAAGAGCTACATTTATTTGCACTTGGAAAGTAATGTAACAACCTGGCACGTTAATGCTGAATTAAAAAAAGAAAGTTTCATTTATAGTTACAACTTTTACAATTCAATCAATAAAATAAGAATTATATATTTTATAAATCTGCTTTCAACGCCATGCAAACCCAGATTCATTTACTGAACAATTTGGTAACACTTCACAATAAGGTTCCAATAGTTAATGTTAGTTAATGTATTAACTAATATAAGCGAACAATGAACAATACATTTATTACAGTATATATTAATCTTTGTCAGTGTTAGTTAATGAAAACACAGATGTTCATTGGTAGTTCACAGTGCATTAACTAATGTTAACAAACACAACTTTTGATTTTAATAATGCATTAGTAAATGCTGAAATTAACATTAACTAAGATTAATAAATGCCATGAAGGTATCATTCTCAGTTCATGTTAGCTAAAGTAGTTAACTTATGTTAACTAATGAATCTTATTGCAAACTGGTACCAACATTTTTTTATGTAAAAGCATAAATAAATAACTAAATAAATATATATATATAGACCAATTTAGAGTAGACGTCATAGTTACATCACTTAGAGCTGTATGCACATAGTGGTGGCAGAAAAACTGATAACAAGTGGAGGAAAACAGGTAAAATCCATGAAATAAGAGAAGAAAAAAATTCCGCCTTTTGAGGTCAAAATCGTAAAGTACACAATTTTTTAAAAATAGAATACTGTCCTCAAAGACGTCATTTGAAACCAAACGCAGACATTTAAATGTAATAGGTAAGTAATAATTAAGTAATAGGTCTAATCTTCACATATGCTGTTCATAGGGGACGTATTGTATTAGCCCTACATTACAGCATGAAATATTATTTAAACCTATTACTATTAACATTTTTACATAACATTTATTTATTTTATCTCACCATTCTAACTTTTTTTCTTGCAAATGCAAGTTCATATCTCCTTATTCAGACTTTATAACTCGATTTAACTCAAAAATAGTGAGTTTGTCAATTTTGAGTGAAAAAAAGCCAGAAGTGTGGGGTATAAACTCCTATTCGAGCCGAGGAGAAGAGAGAGAATGACAAGTTGCTTTTCCTTATTAGAACTATGAGACATAATCTCAGAATTGCAAGAATAAAGTCAGAATTTTAAAATATAAAATCAAATTTACCTTTTTTTATTCTTTTATTCCATGGATCCATAGACTGCCACTTGAAAACCGTCATTTTCTGTCACCAGATAGGCTCCACCCACAAAAAACGCCATCCCTGTTTCGGATCTGTAAGACTATTCCACTATCTAACGTCAATTTTGTTGAATAACAGTGCTTATCGCTGGGTGACAAGCTCTTGTAATATGCAGAGAACATACTGAAAATGACATCTAATCAATACAATCTATAATTTTTTAAAATGTAACTATTTTGTACCGTATCAATGTAACTCTTTAGCTGTAAAAGCTATCTCTCCGGGGTTTTTATATATATATATATATATATATATATATATATATATATACGTATTGTTTTTACATTTTTTTTCTCACTACATTATTCAAAATCACACTAATAAACGGAATAATTTAATTTAATAAATAAAAAAATAAATAAAAATAAATAAATTGGGTAAAGAGGCCCTCAGTTATAAACAAGTTAAGAACTGAATTGAACTTCTGAGCTGTGAGAACAAGGTAACATTTACTCCAACTACAATTTATCACCTACAGTAGATGTCATTTGATTAATCATAGCGTTTAAATGAAAGTCATTCCCCAATAACAACAGGTGAAGAACACCAACGCATCAAGAGGTAATCTGTTTCTCTGTGTGAGGTGCCCCACAGGGCGATTACAACATTCTGCAAAGAGTTATTGTCTTAAGAGAAAGTATGTCTCTTTTCTGGGCATTCTCTTTCTCACTCCTTAAACAAATTCTTGCCTGCCTTGTCTTTCAGGAAGTTATTTACCTGAGCAACAGACGCAAGTCATGGTCTAGTCTTCTGAAAAGTTCAATACAAACACCCACACAAAAAAAAACTACTATGTACGCATTCCAAGAGGTTTGCGCACAGGAATCCCTTAATATGCTCACATGCAAAATACAATATGCTGCAAAGCACTCCATTGCTTACTCACTGGGAAACCCTCATTCATAAGCTTAGTTTGTCTGGCAGTGCATTTGTTTAATTTTTTTGGAGCACTCCAATGGCAAGGGGGCAAATAAAAAAGTATATATTTTATAACATAACTATATATAACTATGAAAGAACTTTTTAAAAATAATATCAGTAATATATGAAGAAGATCATATTTGCTTTCTATCAAATATTTGAGACTATGATGAATCTCAGCACAGTGGCACTGTACTACAAAATACATCTGATCAATGCTGATCAAGATTGTCAGTTCTCCATTTATTCGTCTTACTGTCACAATGGCACGTTCGAAACAAAAGCAGACTGCATACTTCACCTCTGAACACCTGCTAAACACTCAGTCTGAATTCCTGTCCAATTGTTCTGACACCCCACACAGTGGGGGCAACTCAAATACTGAGGAGTGGTAAGAGGAAGAGATGCACGCATACACCCACACACTTCATGCACTGTGAAAATTAATCAATTTACGGTTAAAAGCTGACAGGTGTGGTTGCCAGATATTCATGATAAAACAAATTCAACGTTCAAATGTCATAGTTTACATTTTTTTTTAGGTCACACCCTTCACTCTGAATCAGAAAATCTAAAATGAGTAATCAGCTTATAAAAATTGTGTTTACACTATAAATTAAGTAACTCTAACTCAGTTCAGTTTATTAGTTTAACCGAATTTCATTAGAAGTTGTCATAACTCAGAAAGATGGACGCAAACAGTCACCTTACTTTTTATTTAACTCATAAAATGTTAATATACCAAACCTGTCAGTTTAATTCAGCGTTAAATGTTCTATTTATGCTTGGCTTTTGCACATACAACCGCACTCTTATACATTTACACCATTAAAGGCCTAGCTATCCAAAAAAAAGCATAATTTATTCATTGTTTACTCACTGTGGTGCTCGTGCTTGTATTGGCAGGGAATGGTGACGACCTTAAAAATTTTAAAAAGATGCAAAAATGTCATAAAATAATACCATGCAACTTCTGCCGAATATTCAATAGAGCATGCAAAAAAAGCAAAATGTATTATAGTATTTATCAAGTATCTTCACCTCGGCCATTGCTCTTCTGTTCCTCATTCATGACAACGTTGTAGTGATTGCTTGCGATTTCCCTTTAGCATTTCCCTTTCCCTTTTAAAAGCATAGTGCGCACCATTTTGAGAAGTCTGAAGAAAAAAGTAAAACTATTATGAGCTATACAAAAATACTTTTTTCATCAATCAATCTACACACCATATACCATAATGGCAAAGCAAAAACAGTTTTTTAACATCTTTGCAAATGTATTAAAAATAAAAAACTGAAATTATCCCATTGCATAAGTATTCATACTCTGATCTGGAACACTTGAAATTTAGCTCAGGAGCATTCATATTGCTTGTAGATGTTATTACACTTTGAGTGAAGTTAACCTGGGTCATGGGTATGATTTGGAAAAGCACACACGTCTTAATAAAATGTTTAACAGCTGAAAACACATTTCAGAGCAAAAACTAAGCCCTGAGGTTAAAAAAAACTGCCTGTAACCAACTAGGACTCTTCTTAGAGCTGTCCTCTTGGCCAAACTTTGGTTAGAGTGGTGACCAAGAAACTGATGGTCACTTTAGTTGAGTTCCATTATCATATGTGAAGATAGGAGAAACCTACAGAAGGACAAACATCACTGCAACACTCCAACGATTTGGGCTTCATGTTGATGTGGCAAGACTCAATGCTCTCCTTAGTGAAGACACATGAAAACACACTTGGAATTTGCAACAAAGCATCTAAGAACTCTCAGACTGTGAGAAACAAGATTCTCTGATAAGCCTCAATTCCAAGCATCATGTATGAAGGAAACCAAGCACTGCTCATCACCTACAGTGTACCATCGCAAAAGTAAAGTGTGCTGGTAGCAGCCTCATGCTGTGGGGCTGGGGGACAGAGGGACTCGTCAGAGTAGAAGAAAAGCTCAATGCACCACAATATTGAGACAGCCTTAATGAATACTCAGTCCAGAGCATTCAGAACCTCAGACTGTGCAGAAGATTCACCTTCCCAAGGGACAATGACCCTAAGCACACAGCAAGAGTGGCTTATAGACAACTCTGTGAATGTCCTTGAGTGGCCCAGCCTGGGCTTGAACCCAATCAAAGCAAAGGTTTCTGGAGAAACCTGAAAATGTGCATCTGTCCTCATCCAAGCTGACAGAGCTGAAGCAGAAGAATGGCAAATAATTGCCAAACGCAGATGTGCAAAGCTTGTTGCATTATACCCAAAAAGACTTAAGGCTGTAAAAGGTACTTCAGCTAAGTACTGAGTTAAGGGTATGAATACTTACGCAATGTACTTACTTCAGTTTTTTATTTTTGAGAAATGTACGAAGTTCTGTTTTTGCTTTGTCTTTATGGTGTATGGAGTGTAGATTGGTGTGGGGAAAAAAGAGTAACTTAAAGCATTTTAACAAAACCTGAAAAAAATAAAGGGGAATGAATACTTTCGCAAGGCATTGTATGTGAAAGAATATAGTGATTAATACAAAGTCTTAAAATCAAGTGCATGAAACAGGTATGAAAGTGGGCCTTCTTTCCTCCCTACTCATTCACATGAGTATCATCTAACAGCTTTGGAAAGAATCTGCAAATGCATTTGTTCTTACTTTTTTTCCCTCTGATTTTTTCTTTCCATTTTTTTCTTCTGAATGTACATGGATTCACAGAAGAAAAGTAAAATGACACTTGCATATCCACTCCTTGAAATTGCCCTTTTCTGCTACTATAGTTTAGCTGATTTTGAAGAGTGACTCACATTTCCCAAAAATAAAAGAGAGAAACATACAAACTGAATATACAAAATACTGTCTTTGAAAATTTCTCTCACATCCAGATCATCGCTTGTGTGTAATCAACACACATAAGTACAAACGCCCCCTTACAAACACAAGAAAAACTAACAAATAGTTTTTACCACACATGACCTTTGAGCTTGTCAACTTGTGATACGCTTGGTTTAACACTTATACAATATAATAACACTCAGTAGATCTGTAGTTACCTGTTTAGGAATGAGTATGTGAATATAAATTACAATCACATTCTGCTCATTTTCAGTAATGTGTGGTTTAATGTAAGACATAATTGAGCCATCACTACTGGACTGTGCTAATATAAAATTATCTTAAATGATTGTAGTTATCATGTGACTATTACAGCGTTCACCTCGGTCTAGGGAGACAGTTTTCTCTTTCCTTTTGATGAGTCAGTGCTGTAAAAGCCATTTGGATATCTGTCACTCATAGACGTATCCATTATACAGTCACTGCCGGAAAATGTGGGAGTTTAAGTAGAAATTCACTGTCTTTCCGACGTAAAGAGCAAAGTTCAAGACCTTCGTAAACGCGCTTTTAATTATTAATATTCTCCAAACAGTTACAACTTATGTATGAACATATTAATTTTAGTGAAATAATAAAGTAATTATTCATAAAAAAGTACTCCTCCTTATTTTAATTTTAAACATTTCCTGATTTGTGGGGGTTTCATTCCAACCGTATTGAGTGAGTGTGTCCTTCCATAAAAGCCATCCTTTCACAGATGGATAGTAGGAACATGAGAAGCTGTGATCACTTAGATATTAAAGTGATAGTTCACCCAAAAATAAAAATTCTATCATTAATTAATCACCCTCACGTCGTTCCAAACCCCTAAGACCTTTGTTCATCTTCGGAACACAAATTAAGATATTCTTAATGAAATCTGAGAGCTCTCTGACCCTCCATAGACAGCAAGGGTCCTACCACGGTCAAGGCACAGAAACACAGTGACAACATTGACAAAATAGTCCATGTGACATCAGTGGTTCAACTGTAAATTTTATGAACCTACAAGAATGCTTTTTGTTGTGCCAAAAGTATATATATATATATAAAATAAAATAAAAACTTTATTCAACAATTCTTCTCAATTTTGTTGATGCTCTTGGTACCTTTCTGGGTCAGAAAGATTTAATCTTTCATTTTTAATCAAAAATATCTTAATTTGCGTAATAAAAGATAAAATAAGATCTTACGGATTTGGAATGACATGAGGGTGAGCAATTAATGACAGAATTTTCATTTCTGGGTGAACTATCCCTTTAAGAATTACAATTTCTGTTGTGATAAACATAATATAAATATAGCATAATATGCGGTCAGTTTAAAATCATCTTGTTTTCATGATGTGCTTACAAGTTCCAGTGGAGAGCCTTATTTTATTTTCTAGGGATCAATGAGGGGAAAAAAGTAAATGTCTGAGAAGTATGCATTCATCAAGACAGAACATCCCCATTCTTTGGGGCAAAGAATTTTCATGACATTTCCATGACCTTTCCAGTCAGTCGTAGTTAAAGGATAGGATTTTTTTTTGTATTGTATAGTTTTATTTTAATAAATTTCCATTACTTTTTCTAGATCTGGATATCTCAATTTTAAAATTTCCTGCTCTTTTCTGGTTCTTTACAAGCTGTGTCAAGTGATATTTAACCAGTTGCCTCTATCCACTCCAGGCTGAACCTGTCACAAACGAGGCTAATATCACTTGACCTGGTTTACCCTCTCTCTCCTTAAGCGTCTAAAGAGGCGGGGGAAGGTCACGGAGAGGGGATTCCCCGTGACGGCAAAGCAGCAGCGCTAAAAGCTACTTTCCCTCCGCGCGTGCACCGTTTCCATGCCTTAGCCCAGAGGTTTCGCGCTGCGGAACATGTTCCCCACAACTACAGACCACCTGATGTACTACTGGACTTCTTAACGTGGAGAAATGAGCAAAATATGAACGTTCGTTTGTATTTTGGCAAGCATATCACACGCAAGCTTACAAGCTCGGTCAAAAATGGAAGGATACTTATCCAGGCATTTTTTCGCTTTACTTTCACATATGGACCATGGTGCCTGCGCAAGTTCAGCTTTATTTACAACTTCTTTGAAACAGCTTTTCATGAGCTGTGGAAGAAAACTGACCTGTAACTACCGTCTATTACTGCGTCCTAATGTTGTATCGAGAATCTAAGCGATATTTTGTTACAAGACTCGGCTAAGTACTGGTTGCTTTTAAACCACACTCGATCTACAACGACATTTAGCACAACAACCGTAACCTGTTTAGTGTCCTCGGGACGTCCACACTTAATTCTATCCTGCTTTTCCAGAGAGCCAAGCGAGTTAAACAACATGGTTAAATGAAGAAACCTGCGAAGAAAGCTTCATTCTGAGCCAACGGGCGAAATTACCAAAGGCTACCGGTTCTCTACTTTCTCCCATTACAGTATGGGGATATCATAAGGTTGTTCCCTGGTAAGAGGTAACGGGGACACGCTTCCGCTAAAAATACCTGTCTACGACTATATTTGGATTGGCTGGAACACAATCAAATGTCTAAAATAAACGGACCCGCCCCGGCGCAATGAATGAAGGATCTGCTATCTCACACCGCCGGGCCGCCCGCTGCTAAATTTAGTAACATCGCTTGCGTCAATCACGCGCCTCAGTGCGTCAAGCCCTCACCCCGCCTCCGGGAGCTGATCATTGGCCAGAATTAGAACGTGGCCAAGAAATTACGCGTCTTGTGATTGGCTATTGTTGATATTTTTTTGTACTATGGGGTACGCGAGGAAACTTTAATCATTTGTTTAGTGTACACGCCGGAAGCACACTGGAGATTTAAATCCATTCAAGTCCACGAACTCAAATTTTTAAATTTAATTAATTTATGATATTACGTTTGCGTTAAGGCGACTGTCATTGGATGCTTTTTTTTCTATGCTACTCTTCCTGTTCAATGTAAGCTTGCATATCCTTTATTTTAGGTAAACATTAACAAGTGCACAAGCTCATCCATAACGTGTGTAGTAACCTTGCAGTAACCTTTCACGTTTTAATAAATGTTTATAACCACTAAACAGGTTTAGAGTGAGCGTTTTATATAGTGAAAAACACTAGGGAGACCACACTTGTGTGTATTATGCATTTATCAATTATATTGTTTTATACTTTGGCACTTGCTAATAAAATAAAACCATTTAAAATAGTCTCATTAGCTTCTAACACGAATTACATTTACGCCTAATTTTCCTCTAGCAAGTAGTCAACGACACAACACATGCCCTACCGCGCAATTTCACACAACTTCTAGCAAGGAGTCAGAAGATCAACCCTCCCCTCTCTCTCTTTCTCTCTCTCTCCTGGCATGGACTGTACAGCTTATGTGTATACTGTACCAGCGAGGCCGGGGAGCTACAGTGCTCGACGTCACCTCTCCCATGGCGTCACATTGACGTCACGCATTCCAGGCTTGCTATGTAGAAAGCAGGGACAGATAAATGTGCTATTAGACTTTCTCTCGCTCAGCGCGCCACATAAACAAAGGCACATTGCAACTTACGCTCAGCGCATCCTCTCCGTTACTGACGCCGACACTCTTATAGTGGAGCTGACAGAAGCACGGAGTACTTTTTTCTTCTTAGCTAAGAGGAAAATAAGTCAAATAATATTTTTTAATGAAAACCCTTCAACTTTTGCGACTTTGAAACCAACTTCCATTCAACCACTATTTTCAGTTTTTACCAATTTCTGTTGGATATGCACAAGGAATTATTAGGGCTTTACAAACATATGTAAAGACGGAACCTCAACAGAAATCAAGTAAGTGGAATTTTTAATTTAATACGCTTTACAGAAACAGCGCACAAGCGTACGTATTGAAATTTAAAAATACCGACACCATGCTTTGGCTTATTTCTGTCATTTATACTGCGGTCTTCATTCATATATTTCTGCATGGCGTTATGTTATTAAGAACTTCTGGTCCGGACCTGTTGAATGTCCGTTCCCCACCGCGTAAAGACAAACAAGCTGTGCTGTGCGCGACGTCTTCGTAGATGAATGGACTGAATCCGAATTTAATTCGCGAAACGTGTAATATTCTCTCGGGTTGTCATGGAAATGGGATGCCTGTTCCTCACCCCGGTGAATCCGCTGTGAGCTAGCGCGGGGCCGGCAGAGAGTCTCGTGAGATGCGCCTAGTAGACGGAGTGAGTGTTGCGCGCTCCGTGTTTCTCAAAATCATGACTTAATTTTGTGCGAACGTTTGTTTATTCGTTTGTAGCAGTATCTGTGTTTAGAATACTTTAAGTTATTTCGTCTACAGTCACATCAATATTGCTTTCGCCACGTTTCAGTGAGATAACAACACGAGCTTCATTCATTCTGTCTTGAAGCCACGGAAGGACCGCAAGCAAACGTACACTTAGAAATAAACAATAATTACATACAAATGTACATAAACTCTCATAATGTCGTCAAAAAATAATATCTAATTACATTTTATTTTCATATTCACCACTTTCTCACTCTTGCTATCGCAAGTGTTCATTTAAGGAGCTATCATGACATTTATCGCGTAAAGGAAGCAAGTGTTACGGTGCTTTCAGAATACTTTAATTTCTGAACAAGCAGAAATATTAAGTTCATACAGTACAATGTGATCGTGTATGAGTAACTGTATGGTGTTTACATTCTTGGTAATGTTATGAAGTGACACCGATACACCCATAAGCAACGCGCTCCTGTTTGTGCTTAAAAAAGTATTTTCTTTCACCATAGTTTGCGGTGTGAATTTCAGGTCAGCAAGAATCAAAACACCCTCTGCAATGATTATTATTGACGCGCACACCTTTACGGGCGTCAATGGCAAAGTAAGGATTTTGCCAATTTATTTCATTAGAAGTAGTGACAGCAGTGACAGAACCGCCTCTAATAGGTGTACGATACGACAATATATTGATCAGCTCAACCATCCAAGTGAGTTGTTATACTAAAGTTTTATTGCGGTGCACTCGAGATAGGGTCAGTGAGTACAGCGCCTTTCTCTTTCCCTCAGGTCTCTGTCCCCGTCGGGTGTCAAATCCCGTTCTCCAAGCTAATTTACTGTACTTGTATTTTTCCATCCCTTTATCTCCACTCTCTCTCTCTTTCTTTGTGTGTTTGCTGGAAAGCCTCTATCTCGCGCGCTTATTGAACGCAGAACGGAGCGCCTCTACAAAGCGCGTTCTTCAGTGCTCTCTCGCGGTTCTCTAGGTTACCGGGGCACAAGCGGACCGGCGGCTCCATGCGTACACATTGAAACACGCTCTGTCAAAATCACACACGACCTCAGAAAGACAGATGGTTGAACTCAAAAATAAACATAATAAAGTCTATAGAAAGCTCAGCTTTATTCGTAGTGGCATGTGTGTGAGGTAAAAAAGCTACTTAGGAGGCCACTCAAAATTCTCTTTTTTCTGGCTTGTGTTTCGTTGTCCATGTTACAGCTGTTTACCAAATCATGCATTAGTGCTTGTAGTCTATATATATCCGGAACATGAGGGTTCTGGGATTTGTTTCTAGTAGTTTGAGGGTCGAGAAAGACTCAGTGCTCAATACCTACTGTCGAGGGTTGGCTTTGTGTGAGCGCGCTTCTGTCAGGGAGGGGGCGCTAGTCGCTTTTAAAAACTCCTCGGTGGCGCGCTTGGGTTTATTTGACCGAAGACGGGGATAGTCGGACTTCGGTGAGTGCCCAGGTGAATATTGTCCGACCGTCACTGAGACTGTCATTATACTGAGCTAAGGGAACAAAAAACTGCAAGGCAGTATCTTTTATTAGACGCCCGAAACTGTTCTAACACAATGCTCGAATGCAGGAACAGAAAGAAAAACGATTTAATCCGTTATATGTTGTATTTGTAGACATGTGTAAGATTCTGAGCTATTTTTGTGCCTAAAGCATGCATATTACATATGGACTTCAATGCACTTTTTCACTTGTTATTTGCTTTTCCATCGAGTGTCATAGCTACAAGACAATGTTGTCAAATGTTATGCTGTTTCTATTTGTGGTTTCCCTTTTTTGATTAACGTTGGTTTGTTTCCAAAGGCTGCGATTTGTATCGCTGTCAAAGTTTTATTTTTAGCCTTTCTTTAAAAAAAGAATTCATAACTTTTTTTGTCCAAGTAATATTTCAATTTTTGTGAACTATATTTTACAGGCAATACACTCTGAACATTTCCTTATATTTAGTTTGATTTTCTGACTTGAGAAATACAAAATACAAGTAAACGAATTTATATGACCTTGTGTATTTCCTTCACTTTTGGGTTGCAAATGTTTAAAGGGTTAGATTTTTGTATAAGATGTGTTAGTGGAGCATGAACGCTCTTGTAACCTTTAACCTTTGTTTATTAGTTTGCACACTTGTATATATATATATAGTACAAATAATTAAAGTTTAACCTACCTAATTTACACTACCAGAAAATCCTGAGTATGTCTTTGTTGTTTTGCCACTTCACTGCTTGCTTGTTTGTGTGTGTGTTACTGTCTGTCGTTGTGAACTAAATCATTCTGTGCTCCCGATTCCAGACACCGGTTCGGAAGAGCGCCTGCAGCCCAGGTCTGAGTCCCGACTACCGGATACCTCACCCGCCGCGTGTGCTGAAGCAGCCCCGAACCCCAGACGCGTGCAGCCTCTACCCGAGAAACCGACCACGATTCAGCGAGCAAAAGGCCAAGCAGGTACCACAAGTCTGTAAAAATCTCTCTTGACTCTGAAGAGCTTTTCTAAACATATTTTATGTGATTGCATATTTAAACATTTTATATTAAGCAATAATAATTTTGCAGTTTTGAGAACACCTTATTTACTCAGTGTAAATTGACTGGTAGTAGTTTTGTTGCTTTTTTTGATTGCCCTACATGCCGGTGAACGTTTGCTGTTGTATCATTTTGGTTTGTCTAACTTTGGAAACTTTAGGACATCTCAGTGATATGTTGAAAATTGTGTATGTGTTAAAAAGTAAATAAAACAGTTTTTGGTCTGTGAAATGAAATCTACAATGACTGTAAATTTTAGATAGGTGTAGTTTAAACTAAAATATTTTTTTCTTGAGAATTATGTTTGTGTTTATAATTGTCCCGGAAATAAATGCAAATAACCGAACTAATATCTGATTTTTAAAGGCACTGTCGTTTCTCTGTACAACATTCCTCAGCAAATTGGATTTAATTCTGTTTAAAACATGAGTCGCGCAGATGGTTGATGGACATTTATACGGCAGAAAAAGCATGCATTTGTATTCCAATTCATGGAACAAGCGCAGTCCATATTATAGCTCTTTAATTTTAGATTTGCACCCTATAAATAGTAGCTATCACAACACACTTTCTTCATGGCCATAAACCTTCGTGTGCTGCTGTTAGAATACATTGCCTTTGTTGTCTTATGGAAAGTGAAAGTTTGCGCAAATGTATTTTTGCCGCCTGTGTTCCACTGATGCTTGTAGTTTCAAGAGCAAATTCATACTGGTTAGCGTGTCATGTGCATTTATTTATTTTTTTATATTTTGTTGATTGTTTTGTTTGTTAGATCTATGGCACTCTGACAATGAACAAGCGATCACAGTTATTGGAACAGCTGCATTTTGTCCATCTAAAATGCACACCTCGAGGTTAGCAACTGTTTCATCCCTCTAAAGCGCTTTCTATAAGCCTGCGTGTGTATTTGTGTGAGGCTCTCTGTTTGGTGCACGCACACACACACACACACACACACACACACACACACTAGAGCTGTAAAGCATCGTTTCAGTATGACTTTATGTGGTCTAGACCTTTTTAATAATTCGACTTTTTACGTTAGGTTGGCTGCGTTTTCATTTTTATTATCCGTGTCATGGTGAAATGTGGAGCTGAGAAAGAAAATCGACGTGCTCAGGGGTTTGCACGTGTACAAACAAACCATAAACGGATACACACGAGAGATACAGAGTCAGACAGAAAGTCAAGTCCTGCTTTTTTGTACAAGGATCTGTCTAGTCTTTCATAATTTGAGCTGGCCTTAAGTATGTCAAAAAAGGCACCTAAAACATGATTGGATAAATGCCATATTTTTTTGGAGTCTTCAAATACCAAAACAATACAAAAGCAAGTTTATCCGCATATCTGTCCCTGTATCGCTTGCTGAAAGATTTTTACTAAGTGGTTTTTAGTTTAAAAAAAGATCAAAATCTATTGTTTAAAATGTGTAAAAATATTGCGAGTTAAAAATGAGAATGACCTACGTTATACCGCAAAAAAAGAAGAAGAAGAAAAAAAAAGAAACTGTTTATCTCAAATGTTTGTGTGGTGACAGTGGTGTGAACTACTGTATAAGAAAGTGTGACTCACTTTTGCCCCATCCAGATTGACCTCAAACCATTCATTGCTCCGTCAGTATCCATGACGATGAAGGGGTCGCTCCTTATCCCACCCACCCACTCACTTTGACGTAAAACTCTCCTCCTATAGCTATATATGTCAAGGTGCGAATTATGTGAATATAAATTATCCAAATAAAGTTACCTCACAAATAAAGTTAAAACTAACATAAAAGTTGTTTTGTTTTTATAGAAGTTGTTACCTTTTATATAGGTTTCACCAAACAGGCTTTCTAACAATATCTGTATCTAGAAGTTAGATTATTATATTACTTGTTTATCAGAATGCACCGCTCGCAAACAGACATCTCAGGTGCTTGAGGAGGTAACCATAGCAACAACTGCTCGATTAATGTCAGTAGCGAACGGTAACGGTACGTCGACAAAACATGAGTAACTACTGGCAATATTTAGGTTTATTTTAGATTTATACATTTACACATCTCAAATATGTCACAAAAATATTTTAGTTTAAAACATCTTTAATATGGTTGAGGGCTAGCATATGCGCTAGGGGCGCTACATTAACTCTATTTGGTCGTGCGAGAGCTAAAATTGAAACAGTCCAGCCAAAATGTGACATAAGTTATTTTTAAAATCGTTTAAAGTTAGTATACTCAAAAAAAAAAAAAAAACAATTTTATTTAGTTTCCCCTCAGCTTTGTTAATTGTAAAAGATTAGCCTAGGCTACTTTCTCTTGACATTCAGTTTAGATTAGCTAACGTACAATTCATACAAATTTAAAATTGAATTCAGGCAGGACAATAATATAGCAACGTTAACTTTTATTGCTAGAATGAATAAAGTAAGCTGGCTAACAAGGAAGTTTACTGTTGTTTGAAGTTAAAGTAAACAAAACCTCAATCAACTTTGGGAGGAAAGTTGAATTGGGAAAAAGTTTACTTAAGGTAAGCTCTATCTGCTAATGTACCTTATCCTATGAATCCACTGGTGTGACAGAAATGTCTACTGACATTAAACTCACTGTTATCCATGATGCTATATGGCACAATATACGTTTGTATGCATAGCCAGCGATGTGCGTAGGAAACAGAACGTGCGCGCACCGGTCCGAGTCATCACAGGTAAAGAGGCGTTCATAATTGATAAGCCTCTTGATTTTACTAAACATACATGACGTGTTGGAGGCACAAGGATTACGAAGTCACTACACGAGAGCGTCAATCCGACGTCGGGTTTGTGTACACTTCCCCACCTAGGGAAAATAAGCAAACAAAGGACACGCACACACATCTCCTCACGGACTCAGGTAGCTCTGCACAGATGCACTTAAACAGCTGTGTCAAGGCGCACAGTTGTAGGTTATATAACTCTGAGAGAGAGAGCGCTGGCAATATGGTTTTCCTGGAGCGCAGAGCTGGCTCCAGATACAGACTACTACGAATAACAAGGGAGTTCCTCGTGGCTTTTACTAAGAGCATTTTATTTCAGCAGGTGCTTGGTGCACATTAAAATTAATAGAGTTAAAACCATCATGAAGATTTATCTAATAGCGTTTTGCTTAGGCGTTATGTTGTGAATCTAATTGACTAAACTCATCTTTCTTTGTGGTGAACATTGTTTTGTGCATGTTTACATCAGTGCATATTTAGAATTAAGGAATATAAGGATTGATGATGGATAACTGAAGAATAATTTGTGAGTCAGGTGTCAAGTGTGTGATGGCTCACTAGAAATGATCATTCTGTCCTAATTTGCTGATTCTAAACTAATATGAACGTCTTTCTTTAGTCAACCTCAGTCACCTTCATTGTGTTGGTGATGTCAAAGGATTAATCGCGATTAATCCAAAATAAAAGTTTTTGTTTATATAATATTTGTGTGTGTACTTTTTATGTATATATAAATACGCACACATACAGTATATATTTTGAATATATTTACATGCATATGTTTGGATTTTTCCTAAATATACATGCATGTGTGTGTATTTATATATACATAATAAATATACACAGTAAACTTTTATTTTGGATTGCGATTAATCGTTTGACAGCACTACTTGTTCCACTTGATTAAATTATGACAGAATTTCCTTTAATTCAAATATTTTATTATCTGACAATCCAGTCTTGGAAAGAGGCGTGCATTATTTATTAGTTTATTTCGTTTTTGCATGTGTGCCCACCAGCTCACGGCCTAACTCTTGTTTCCAGTTGAATGGTTTATCTACTAACTTGGTACTAACAAAATAGTACTGCACTGCCATGTTTGACATCACATCCTCTGTACACCTGAAGACAAAATTCAGCCAAAAGGCAATATGATAATCTCACTCTCGTTTCCTCTCTCCATCTCTGTAGACATGCCCTGCGTTCAGGCCCAGTATGGCCCTGCACCTCATGGGTCCAGCTACTCCACCCAGTCCTTTGGTTACCATGGTGACTACAGTGCTGACCTCATGGCGACAGACTACGCAAAGTGTGAGCTCGGTGGAGGGGAGATTTCGGCGGCGGCTGCCACCACTTCCCTACCCAGTTTTAATGTGTTTGTGGAGGGCGGCTTTGAGCCGAAACCCTCCTGTTTGTATCAACTCCCTCCTCAACGCCCTATCATCAAGAAGGAGGACGACTCCTACCCACCCATGGCACCATCCGACGAAGCAATAGCCGGGAGCTCCATGTACTTTAAGCAGTCGCCCCCTTCGACACCCCCCACGCCGCTTCACTCGGGCCCACCCAGCTCTTTTTTGTGGGATGAACACAATCTTCCCTCTGTGACCCAGACCTGCCTGATTGAAGCCCCATTGAAGAGCCCTCGCTTTTCTCATTACTACGAGCAGACAGCCCCACCCTCCACCAGCGGCTACGATACCGCCATCGGCCTTCCGCTGCGCCCCGAACGCTCTCCATCCTCATCCTCTTCGTCTTCACATGTGCCACCCAGCCTGGATGCGCACACACACTCACATGTGCACTCCCATACACACTCACACATGTACCCCCTGAACATGGGCAAGCCGGGAGGCCTGGCGTTCCGCTCTCTGGGCATGGGCCCTTGCCCGCAACTTCTGGGAGAGAGTTTGCCATCGCCGCCCAGTCGCGCCAGCTCTGGAGAGGGTACCTGTGCTGTGTGTGGAGACAACGCGGCCTGTCAGCACTATGGCGTGCGCACCTGTGAGGGCTGCAAAGGCTTCTTTAAGGTAAGAACTCAGCATCCCACCCGCACTTTCGTTTTCTTATAATAACTCTCAAACAGATCGAATACAGACACACCCAAGTTCCTTCAGTGTCACTACTATTTACATCAGTATGCCATTGCAAATGCACAATAATCCTTATTGACAGACACGTTCACTGCAAAAATCATACTACAAGTTTTGTTTGATCTAAATAAGAGGATCATACGCAAGGAGCTTTAAGTTAATATCTCAAACTAAAAGATTCCAACGCACACTAACTGACGCACGTGTACTTGGGCCTTCAAAGAGATAGTTCACCCAAAAATGAATGCTCTGCATCATTCGCTCACCTCCATGTTGCTGCAGATCTGCTTGGTTTTGTGTATGGAACACAAAAGAAGATATTTTGAAAAATGTTTCAGTGTTTTTTGTCCATACAGTAAAGCTTAGTGGGGTCCAGTGTTGTTTCAGACCAGATATATTCAGTATTTCAGCTGTAATTATGACAAAACTGCTTGTTTTTAAAAGCTAAAACACTGTTTGTTTCACACAAGAGCCCAGATTTAAACAGTCCAGCCAAAATGTTTCAGAAGTTATTTTTACTTTACACCCCTCAAAGTAGTTTAAAATAAGTAGTTTTAGATCAGATATTTTCTGTATTTCTGCTATGATAAAACTGCTTGTTTTTAAACACTAAAACACTATTTAGCTCGCACAAGAGCCCAAATTTGAACAGTCCAGCCAAAATGTGATACAAATTCTTTTTACTTTACACCCCTCAAAGTAATTTAAAATAAGTACAGGTTTAGACCACATATTTTCTGTATTTCGGCTGTTATTATGACAAACCTCTTGTTTTTAAATGCTAAAACACTATTTGGGTCACGTGAAAGCCCAAATTTAAACAGTCCAGCCAAAATGTGACAGAAATTATTTTTACTTTACACCTCTCAAAGTAGTTTAAAATTAGTACAGATTTAGATCAGATATTTTCTGTATTTCTGCTGTAATTATGATAAAACTGCTTGTTTTTAAACACTAAAACACTATTTAGGTCGCACAAGAGCCCGAATTTGAACAGTCCAGCCAAAACGTGAAACAAATTCTTTTAACTTTACACCCTTCATAGAAGTTTAAAACAAGTACAGTTTTAGACCAGATATTTTCTGTATTTCTGCTTTAATTATGACAAAGCTGCTTGTTTTAAAATGTGCTTTATGAACAGAAACTGAAAGTATTGATAAATGAATTTAATTAAACAAATGTAATATTTTTTATTCCAGAAGTTTCAAGAACTGCATGTTCTTCAAAAAAAATAGTTACTGAGGGGTGAACAAGGATATATTTATAGTTTGCATCCCTATTTTATCTGAGTTTTAACATTTTAATATATCAATAATAATTTATTAATTTAAATTCTTTCTGTGACTTGGATGTTTCTTGAAGTCACCAGTGGGCCTCTGCCCCTGGTTGAGAACAACTGTTTTAGACTGTTTTACTGTATGAACAAAGACAATTTTTTTGGTTGAACTATCTCTTTAAAACCAGCACAATAAACTGTACTATTGAAAAAACTACACAAGCTGAGGTCACCTAAAACCGACTGGAAGTACTTGCCAGAGGTATTCTCTCATTTGGATTTCCCATAATGCTTTGGTTTTTTTTCATAGTATTGCATATGACTGTAGTATTGTAGAAGCTGTCGTGGGAGTTTGCAATTTATTTTGATTGATACGTGTTCCTCAGTGTGTGCTTAATTTGAATAGCATGTCTCATTGTGTATCTGAGTGTGTCTGTCATTAAATGGAGTGTAAGAGGATTGTACTTGCGTTTTATTGTACAGTGTGTGTCGGTCAGTGGGGTTTTTTTCCCCTCGTCTCTTATGTGGCAGTGTGGCCAGGGTAGTGTTTGTTAATTGTGTATTCATTAGTGGTCATTAGTTTTGTTCTTGGTTTGAAAGGAGCTCTTGGCTGAAGAGCCTCACGCTGCTCTACACCGATCGCACCTCATTCTCTGAGTGTGAGGCTCAGGGTTAACCAACCATTGTAACGCACTCCGCGGGCGTTTGAACCAAGGTTAAAGCCCACCGTGTGAATAGCAATTCTTCAGCGAGCTGTGTGTGTTTTTGTTGTTTCGATTGAAGAGGGGGTTGGGATACGCACCATTTGAGTCTGTACAGAAAATAATTTGTGCACAAAAACTGAAAGAATGTTTAGTTTCAGTTTCAGAGGTGCAACTGTGACATAGGTTTGCTCAGCCTTTTCATGAAAGTATTGGCTTGTGTGTACTGAGTGTGAATGTGTGTGCCTTTGAGTGCTCTCACAAATCGTCTGAGCGGCGGTTGCCACGGCGTCTGTGAGGGTCGTTTCCCTCGGTGACCAGTGAGAGGTGTGACAGCGGCGCGCACTTAAAATACAGCAGCTTGGAGCTGTAGCCAGAAACACACACACACACACACACACATGCAGACTGAAGAGAATCTGTAGCGTATAAAGATTAATTTAACAATTACAATGAATTCAACATACATTTCTCATTTTGGGATTGAAGTCATTTTAAATTAGCTCCGGTTAATATTACAGAAACAGTGAGAAGACTTAAAATATACAGAGGCTGTACTGAAAGACTGACAATGAAAGTGAAGGAGCGAGAGTGGCAGAGCTGAAATAATTGGAAATGGCCTGTGGTCTGGTGCAGAAATAAATTATGCCTCTTTTCAATTAGTTTCACAATTAGTTTTTATTTAGTAATTAATAAAAGCAGGGGTTGGTAAGCCTGAGGCTTTGTAGCCATTACTGCAACACTGGCACACATGCACACACACAAATGACATCCACAAACAATGACATATGCACACTGGCAAGTCTTAGACGATCAGCATACTTATTTTTATGCAGACACACACTCGTACTCAGCCCTAACTCACAAAACACACTCGCCATTTAATTATCTCAGGCAACTCATTAACTCACAATATAAATATTAGCAGGTGAATTTTAATGCAAGCCGGTGTATTGTGTGGCAGTCTATATCCTTTGTCAGCCCGCCAACTCTCTCTTTTTCAAATTCTCAAAAATGTGTTTTATACAATAGGGTTTATTGTGATATTTATGCACGTTGATTCCTAGTACATTAGTTTTTAAAATACATTTTTAATGGAGTGTGCATGCATTTATCCAGCAAAATTGTTCCCTCCGGCTTTAGTTTTATGTTCATTAACAGCCACTAAATCATTTCACTTATGGCTCTATTTTACATCTGAATACAAACTGTTGTGTCGTTTCACAATGAAAAATAGTAAACAACCATCCAATTTCAGCACACAAAATCTTTTCTCTCCATCTTGCTCACTCCGCTTATTTTCACACATCATTTATTTGGTTTGTAATTTGCTCTGTGACTCATAACGTGCTCCGAGTGAGAATATTTATTCTGAATATTTACCTAATGGAGGGTCAAGACAGGCTCGCTCATTCACAAAACCTCCACATTCAACCCACTCCATCTGAATAAAACTATAACAGCTCTGAATTTAAACTCATCTTTCCTTTAGCACATGTTGATTAAATCAGTTGCAGCATAGATAAAGTGCATTAAATAATAAACACACTAGAATGTGCTTCATTCACAGACATAGTCATAGTCTTATAATACAGTCTAAGTGTGCAATACACGCAGGCACACACACTTAACCAATTAATGGTGACCCAGTTCCACCTCTTCTATTGAACAGCCATACGCACACGTCTAATTACACACCCAGAGGAGAGGGCGAGAGAAGATAGTCTGATCATCTCTGATTAGGGGAGGAGAGGATGAGGAGAGGGGGATATAGGTTCCCTAAGGGGTTTTAATGTGTGACAGGGCCATTAGCACATGTTACATGTCATGAATCCACAACTGCTTGTCTTTACCGACCCCGCGGACCCTGCTGTGCACTGGACCGCAACTCTGTGTGTGTGCGTTTGTATATTTGAGGGCTTGAATGAGAGAATTACGATAGTTTTCTATTTGTTATGTACTCCTAAAAATAAAGGTTCCATATAGAACCTTTAACATCCATGGAACTTTTTAAAAGCACAAAAGGTTTTCTTTTTAAGAACCTTTCACCTGCATTGGTTGTAAAAGCCATTCGGAACTTTTAGTTTTAATAGCGCAGTGTTTGTTTTTCATTCTTTTTGCTATTTGTTTGTGGGCAGAAATTGCCAGGCATAATCATAAAAGTTACAATATAACTTAAGATGTTCTTTCCCATTCAAAAAAAAGTCTGAAAACTGTTGGAACCGTGACAGTTTTGCACTGTGACATCGTTTAGAGCATAAATAAACACAAATACACATGCACGTACACACACACTCACTTAATGGCCGTCATATGTACAGCCGTTTATCTTATTTTATGAACATCATGAGATGTCTATTCATCTAGCGAGCTCCTGAAGCAATAAAACCTCTGTTTTGTGGACTGTACAATCACTGTGACCGACAGACTGAATCTGTCACAGTCTGAACTGGCCATAAAGTACAGAACGTAGTTGCACTCAGATAACTTGTGCATGTGGTGCAGGGGGGGAAACGGCGAGGCGGGTGCGTTTTTTCCCACTAAGCCCAGGGTGTTTTCGAGATGATGTGCTCCACAGGTTGTATTTTAATCAAGTCATACTGAATCAGTGTGAATTTAGCTGTAACTGAGTAGACTCCCCTAGCTAACAAGTGCATTTGCGTGCCCACTGGGAGATTAGTCCACTCTAGCGCGGCCGCTGTGGTAGTTTTATGTTCAATTTAAGTGAAATACGAGAAACCGTGCAAATCGCATGGATAACGTGTGTGTGGGTGGGTGTTTTAACTTCACCTGACGGTAAAATTCCAGCTTCCTGGGAAACGCAGGTGGCTTGATTGATTTTTAGCTACACCTGTTGGAAACAGCTGTGTGTGTATTATGATTGTTTTTCTTTATAGTTTTTATTTAAAGCATCTACTTGACATACAAAGATGGAATCAAACTTTAAAATGAAAGATACCTAGTAACTATCATGAAAAGTATGTTTCCCACTTCTGTTTTTTTTAACCATTTTAACTACTAGCAGCCTTGCTAATTGAATAACTGCACAATGAAACCAAGATTGTTGATGTACGTTTTAGTGCTATCAAATTGACCGCAGTTGTAGCTTGTTAAAGCATTGTTTTTGTTTGTTTTGGATATAACCTTAATCAGCACAGAACTTACCAGTGTCACGCAAGTGCTTAAACTTTTGCCTCACCATTAGCACGTGCACTTGATGTCTGAACCTTAGCGCTGACATCCGCAAAGTCTTTTTCCTCTTTGCTAGGTTTTTTAACGGCGTGAGTACTCGCAGATCGTTTTTATTTCATTTTAATAAGGTCAGCAATAATCGCGCATATCCAGCCGAGGAGAAAACAACTCCAGGGGGGGTTATTGCAGAGGCACGATCCGCCAAAACCCTGAGGTGCCGTGAGCTGACCCGCGAGTTTCACAAACAATTTTATCACGCGGCGCGGGATGTCTCGCGGGAGCGGCCTCAGCACGCTTTGCACTGATCTTCATTGTCAGTAGCTTGCGCTAATAAAATTGTCCCTCCTGCAGGCAAGGCATGTTGGGAAATTAATTTTATCTAATTATCCTGATGGAGCCGGAGTTTTTTCACATTGTAATTAAAATCTGACCTGGGAGCTTCCTTTTTAATTCTTAGCCAAAAACGGGTTCAAATTAAATAAATAAAATGTTTAGACCTGTTCACTTATTGTTTCTCGTCTCTCTTTCCTTTTTTTCTCTTTTTATTGTCGGTGGCTGCAGAGGACGGTGCAGAAGAATGCGAAGTACGTGTGTTTGGCCAGTAAAAACTGCCCTGTGGACAAAAGGAGAAGAAATCGCTGCCAGTACTGCCGCTTCCAGAAGTGTCTCAGTGTAGGCATGGTGAAAGAAGGTATCAAAACCACACACATACTCACACACACCTATCACTTATAATATGTTTGGCCTAGCCACTCAAACCAGTTATCACACAATAGGCCCTGGTGCATATGACCTCAGCTGGACCTCTGGTTAAAGAGACTGATGCATAGGAGATAGACACTCTTTATCTTAATGACTTAAAACCCGCAGATGCACACACTACGCTCAAGAAGCGCCGTGGTTTAATGCAGATTTGGCGCGTAGCTGGTTTGGTTGGTTAGTATGAATGCATGAATTAGACAATAATGGAGGTGTTTACCGGCAGCACTTCGCCTCTGTAATCACAGCCTATCAGCAGCTTCAGAACCGGTAATAACACAACACACAGGACGGTCACAGGCACATGTGTTCAGGGAGACATTTAATCCTTGCAGTTCCTGTGAATTTAAGCATGAATATCATGCGATTTAAAAAGATCACACCTTATACTTTGCCGGAGATTAAGACAGACATACATTGTTCTTATTATATCTCACCTCTGCTCACCGGTTCCTTCAGAGACCTGCAGTCGTGCAGATTTCAGCTGCCCCCTACTGGTCAGTCCGGCATTGTTGAAAGGCATGGAAAAAGATGGAAAGAAAGTTTTATTTGAAACTACTACACAAATATGCAATATACTTTTGATTTCTCAGGGATTGGTATAATGAATATGAAGCATAATTGTTTTGCATGTGTGGAATTGCATCATATGGTTTGAATAATGTTCTGTAATACTATTTAGATGTTTTAGCTGCTTGTGGAGGATGTGTGCATTGTCTTAAATATTTTTGTTTGTGTGTTTGACACAGTGGTGCGCACAGACAACCTGAAGGGGAGGAGAGGTCGCTTGCCGTCTAAACCAAAGAGTCCTCTGCAGCCAGAGCCCTCACCCCCATCACCTCCCGTCAGCCTGCTGAACGCACTAGTGCGGGCATATTCCCAGTCTACCCCACGAGAACTAGACTACAGTCAGGTATCTAAGCGGAGAGATCCTTGCATGAATCTAGGCTAATTTGCAGAAATCATTATTTATCCATTTGATGCATGAATTATTAAATTACAAAAAACATAACATATTCACATTTTTTATTTTATTTTATTTTATTTTATTTTATTTTACCTAATTCAGGTATTATTTTATATATAGAAATATAGAATTAAGAGAAAGTGTCAAATGTGACCCTGGACCACAAAACCTCTCAAGTAGCTCGGATATATTTGTAGCAATAGCCAAAAATACATTGTATGGGTCAAAATTATTATTTTTTTTCTTTTGCGGCAAAAATCGTTAGGATTTTAAGTAAAGATTATGTTCAATTAAGATATTTTGTAAATTTTCTGCTGTAAATATATCAAAACTTAAGAACTTCATTTGGGCAATTTTAAAGGCGATTTTCTCAGTATTTTGAGTTTTTTGCACCCTCATATTCCAGATTTTTTTTTTTTTCAAATAGTTGTATCTTGGCCAAATATTGTCCTGTCCTAACAAACTATACATCAATGGAAAGCTTATTTGTTCATCTTTCAGATAATGTTGACCCTTATGACTGGTTTTGTGGTCCAGGGCACAAATGTGGTCACTCACGATATTTTATACCCAGCATCTTTCCCCTGAAGTGTTAAAAATACAGATTAATCCACTATAGTGGATGTCATGCATCAGAGGGTTCACCATCTATTTCCATTGCGTTAAAATGAGTGATTGTGATTTGTGTGGCATACTTATCTCTCTATCTCTTCTTGTAGTTCAGTGCAGTGGAGCCAGTGGGTCTATCTGAGTCTCAGCAGATCCAGATGTTCTACAGAGTGCTAACCGGCTCCATGGATGTGACACGCTGCTGGGCTGAACGGCTGCCTGGATTCTCTGAGCTTCACCATGATGACCAGAACCTGCTCATTGACTCTGCCTTCCTTGAGCTTTTCGTGCTTCGCCTCGCCAACAGGTACATGCAGATTCGTCTCACATTGCACATTTTTCCTTAAGGGTCTGAAACAGTTGCAGGTACACAATCTTTAACATTCATAAAAGTAATGCTGGGGAATATAGCAAAAAAAAGCTTAATTTCATAACTTTTTGATTATATGCTGTATATATCTCAATGTACATGTATTTATCAAGGCTATTTTTTCCAGCCAGTCACTTTAGCCAAGTAGATTCAGAATGCGAAATGCAAGATTTTACATTTATTTTTTAATAATATATATATATTTTTTTTAATCAAAAGAACAATCACTGTAGTCAGGAGCTATTTAAAAATGTTTAATTTGAGATGTAAAAATCTATTCAGAAAATTGTCGCTAGAATGATATTCAGTATCATTTTAATTTTATTAGAAATTCTATTAAACATTTAATATTTAAACATTTTAATATAAAAAAAACTGCCACATGGAGACTTCACTGAACATTTCTGATGACACAAGTGAATCATTGAATCATGGTTATGAATCATTTTGTTGAAACGAACAGTTTGCAGTGATTTACAGGAATGAATCAAACTCTCTTTTTGCTACTGATGTTTAATCATAGATGCCAAGCAGTCAAAATCATCACAATATTCACAATGTTGCTTATTATAATATTACCATTAGTGTTTAATTAATATTTGCAAGCAAATACTCTGTATCTAATACAATACAGAGAATAGAGGCTGTAATAATATCCTGATTAGACATTTTCAGCTCTCATCAGAATGGCTACAGCTGTGGGAGGAAGCGGTAGTTATAGCAATTACACTCTGACTTTACACTTGTAATATCTCATAGCAACTGTCAGATTTTTCTATGACTTGCTATTAGTGATGTCTCATACGTCTCTTAGGATTTTCTTTCTGGTTAAAAAATTAGCATGAGGTGTAAAGTATCATTATGACTGTTAAAGAAGTCATTCACAGGCAGAGTCATGATTTATATTGTGTAATATGCCGCAGTCGCTGTTAGTTACATTGTGACTTCCTATACAACAATGAGTGTGTGTGTGTGTTCTCGCTCTCTATTCAGCACTGTAAAGTTACTATGGACACTGTGTGGAAGATCCTGTGGAATTCACTTATTTAAGTTTATTGGTTAACAGCCCGGCCTAACCACCTCCCCCTCCCAAGACAGTATGCGTGGCAGAAACAGCTCACTTATATTCCGTTCACCATGTTATGATGTCGCGTTTCTGTTTTACTCGCAAGGCCGAAACGGTTTCCGTCCAAACTAGAAGTAACCTGTTGTTTCTTGACTTTAAGTAGAAGCGTGCGTGTGTGGATGTGTCTCAGTGACTCAGTGACATTCTGATGTTGCTTTAACAGGAAGTGGATTTTTGTCTCAGCTCAGCTGCTCCCTGTTTAACTAGCTCTGGTGCTCTTTCTGTGTTTCTCTCTCCCTCTCTGATGGTGTAGGAGCAGGTGCAGGGAGGGAGGGCAGTGGGTGGTGGCGTCACAGCCTCAGTAGGGAGCTGCAGACTTGGGTTCTGACTCATTTAAGTGGGGGGATTCATCCGGGCTTACGTCACGGACACTCGAAAACTCACAAGATACGCGTTCAGAATGTGTGGAGACAATACGGGCAAACTTTGCACATTTTCCACTCACAGTTCTCACATGCTTTGAAAATAGACCGTACACCACCAAAACACACTCCAGCGAATGGTATCTGATGTGGCTCACACATGCACATATAGTTACGCCACGCGGCCGCACTGAGGTTAATAAATGAATGGACGCAATGAAACCGACTGTGACGCAAATTTAAAAGGAATGTGTGCGTTTCTTCTCCTCTAGGGTGCGGTTGTTAATTTTGTAATAATGACAAGCTTTCACTAGTTTTATGTTCACTTTTCCTTCTCTATGGCACTGGTCGATAATGGACTGATTCCAAATGGCATTTTTGAAGCCTTCATGCAGGGCCCTTCCACATGGCTGTTAGTGCAGGATACCCGGAAGGATGTACATTCGCCATTCATGATCACATAACCTTGGGTGGTGCATCCTTATGATTCATTTTTAAAGGCAAACTCTCACTTTCTCTCGTATTCCCTAGTGCTACATAACTGTTCAAAAGTTTCAGGGTTTTTTTTTTAAAAAGTCTCTTATGCTCACCAAGGCTGCATTTATTTGATCAAAAATACAGTAGAATATTGTGAAATATTATTACACTTTAAAACAACTATTTTCCATTTTAATATATTTAAAAATGTAATATATTTCTGTGATGGCAAAGCTGAATTCTCAGCAGCCATTATCCCAGTCTTTAGTGTCACATGAGCCTTCAGAAATAATTCTTATATGCTAATATTTATTATTATCATCAATGTTGAAAACAGTTGTGCTGCTTAATATTTTGTGGAAACCGTTAAGTATTTTTTCAGGATTATTTGATTAATAGAAAGTTCAAACGAACACCATTTATTTAAAATAGAAATGTAATGTGTCCTTGCTGAATAAAAGTATTAATATCTTTTTTCAAACGTTGAATGGTAGTGTATATTAACTGAAAACATTTTTAATTATTTTTTTTTTAATCAAAGTGACACAGAAAGATAGCATGCTTAAAATACATTTTAGTTTAAGGTAATATTTTACCTTTTATTTGTGTCAACCATCTTAAAGGGATAGTTCACCCAGAAATAAAATTCTTTCATTATTTACTCACCCTCATATTGTCAAAAATGAATATTCATATCAATAAACATGCAAAAGCCAACTAACAATAAATAAATTAATTAAAAATTCATTTTTGGGTGAACTCTGCCTTACAGTTGAAGTCAAAAGTTTACATACACCTTGCAGAATATGCAAAATGTTAATTATTTTACTAACATAAGAGGGTGAAAACTTTTGGAATTTGTAGATCAGAGTAAATTTAACTTATTTTGTCTTCTGGGAATCATGAAAGTATTCTCTGTAGCTTCTGAAGGGCAGTACTAAATGAAAAAATATGATATTTAGGCAAAATAAGAAAAATTTACACATCTTCATTCTGTTCAGAAGTTTACACCCCTGGCTCTTAATGCATCGTGTTAATGCTTAATGCTTCTGAAGCATCAGTAAGCGTTTGGACGTTCTGTAATAGTTGCATGAACCCCTTGGTTGTCCTCAGTGTGAAAAGATGGATGATGTAGAAAAATATGTGGGACCTGAAGGTTTTTTCTAAAGAACAGTGGGCAGTTTAGCTGTTCAGGACAAACAAGGGACTCATGAACAACTATCACTAAACAAAAAAAACACTGTGGATCATTCAGGTAACAACACAGTATTAAGAATCAAGTGTATGTAAACTGTTGAACCAGGTCATTTTTATAATTTCAACTATTATTTTTCTGTCGTGGACTATATGTAAACATCTTTTATGTGACATATATTAAAAAAACAACATACATTTTGTATGATCCCTCTTATTTTGGTAAAATAAATTAACATTTTCCAGATTCTGCAAGGTGTATGTAACCTTTTGACTTCATCTGTACATATTGCTGATATAATCAAGGTAACTTTCCTCTTCAAAATAAAGAAACAGTGATTTACGTCTATGTTGGGTGTTCCAGACGCCCACATACAAGAGCCCTGCGCCCTTCATAGTACTCACTTCAAGTGCTCTCCTAGAGTGAATAGGGCAAAATGATGCCCACTTTCCAATATAACATCACCAGCGTCTGTGAGTTCTGTATATATGCATTCATGTGTAGTGGCGTAAAACCATTAGACTGCATTAATGAAGCACACATTTTGATTATTTCCCCCTCCGGGCTTGAAAAACAGCTCGGAGGATGACTCTCGAATATTCCTCCTCGCTGTTTTCCCTTCATCCCCTTTCCATTACTCCTCCTCTCCTCTCCTCGTCTATACGAGTGTGTGTTTTCGTGCAGACTAATGAAGAACAGTTCACGCAGCAGAAGCCAGCACTCTACGGGAAAAACGAGAGGAAGTTTTTCTTCCTAAATTGCAGGGTTGAGAGCGAAGGGCTGAAGACAGACCAAAAGAGAGAGAGAGATTGAGGATGAGTGGATGGAGAAGAAGACGGACGAGTGGAGGGCGAGTGTTTGGGTGTTTCGCTGCAATTACACACAAGCGGTTTTCGTGAGAATACAGTGAGACCATGAAGATTAAACTTAAAACTGCTTTGACCCGAAACCCTCCAACCCTGAAGGACAGAGTCTGAGAGAGAGAGAGGGAGAGAAATAAAGAGTATAATCTCAGGAATGTTTTAAAAGCTTTAATTGGGAAAGCTTGGCATAATTAGGTCCATTCCTATCTTTGATGTGCTCTTCCCTGTACTGGCTTTCATTTGTCGCTATGGTAATTGTTTCCGTGCAGTATGCCTTAAACACAGATTCGGCGGCCAATCCAAGGGCAGATCGTCATCACATGAATCAGAGAGAGGTGATAATCAGCGTGTGTGTATGTGTGTGTCACAGCAGCGACTGTGTGTGCTCTCTGATAGCGTGTGTGGCGACGTACAGAATTAGAGGCTCACTAAATTGAAACAGGTACCTGTTCTGAAGGGAACGAGAAGAACGGCGATTAATTAAAAGATGAAAGGCTGCGACTGAACTCGTGGCTTCAAACGGCACCTTGAAGCAGTATAAATAACAACAGTTCTTCATCTAAACCCTTCTCTCTCCCTCTCTTTTGCTCAGGTCTTTGCTGGCAGACGAGAAGTTCGTGTTTTGCACAGGCCTGGTCCTGCACCGGCTGCAGTGTCTGCGCGGCTTCGGCGAGTGGCTGGACTCCATTCGAGACTTCAGCACTCACCTGCAGAGCCTCAACCTTGACATGCCTGCGTTCTCCTGCTTGTGCGCCCTAGTGCTGCTCACAGGTAACACACAACCTCTGAAATACACTTTCACACACTTCCTCACGGGTCCTTTTTCCTGTTGTCGTTCTTGTATTTGTGTATTTACACCCCTTTTGTCCCGCTGCTAGCGGTCGTCACAGTGATCACAGGTGTGGGGCAGGTGCTGACAGAGATTAGGTTTACCTGGACAGCAGAAATAATCCTCAGTAATCACACACACATAGCAGAGACACAGAGATGGTGTGAGGTTTGTGTGCATCTCCTTTTTGAGTGCAGGTGGAGATAGTTGATTATTGGTTGACAAACTAGGACAGTGTTTGTGTGTGTGTGTGTGGGTGTGTTTGGGTCAGCAGGTGCTCGAGTCTTACCATGCATTATTAACACAGAGGCTAAACAGCAGGTCGACCTATATACAGACAAACACACTTTCCGCCACACACACAGAAACACGAGCACATTCTGGCAAGCACTAAGAGAATAAAGACAGCTGGGTTTCTATCCACGTATTTGGGAATATTGCCTAAAATAATGCCGGGTGGAAATGTAGAGATGCAAATCAAATTTTAAAAATGCTTCTATGCTAATTTGAGGTGGACACATTTTTGATTAAGAAAACATGCACGTAAATTATGATGGTAACAAATGTATTGAATAAATTTATATAATAATAAGAAGAGGAATCTGAATAAGTGGCATGTAGAAGAAACTATCACATGGATGGACACTGCTTTATCTGCAGAAATGTTTTTGCGATATTTAGATTTTTTACAGAAAAAAATCACGTTGGATAAAAACACTGCAATATTCAGATTTGCGCATAAATTCCGCAAGTCATGTGATTGAATAATTTGATTAGAGAAGAAAAACCACATGCTACTATATTTACACTGCTTTATTGGCAAAAAGTATTTATATTCTTCCATTGAAAACAACTGCTTTTAAAAATAAAGCTTCCAAAAGGGTGTTTTTGCAGTGATGCCATAGAAGAACCATATTTGGTTCCCCAAAGAACCTTTCAGTGAACAGTTCTTAAAAGAACCATTTTAAAGAACATTTAAAAAATTTAAAAAACCTTTTTTAACTATTAAGAACGTTTTCTGCATCTGAAAGGTTCCATGGATGTTCAAAGTTCTTCATGGAACCATTGATGCCAATAAAGAACCTTTGTTTTTAAGAGTAATGTTGGGAAAAATGTTTTAAAGAAGATCAAGATATGAACAATTTTGATCTTATGTTTACTTTAAAGACAGCAAGATTAGTTCACTCCTGAATTAAAATCTCCTGATAATGTACTCACCCCCTTGTCATCCAAGATGTTCATGTCTTTCTTTCTTCAGTTGAAAATAATTAAAGGTTTTTAAGGAAAACATTCCAGGATTTTTCGCCATATAATTTCAGTGCAGCTTCAAAGAGCTCTACACAATCCCAGCCAAAGAATAAGGGTCTTATCTAGCTAAACGATTGGTCATTTTCTAAAAAAAAAAGAAAATGATATAATAATATACTTTTTAACCACAAATGCTCATCTTGCACTAGCTCTGCGATGACTTCACACATTATGTAATCACGTTTGAAAGGTCACGCGTGGTTAGTTCTTCATCTGTGTACTCCGGTTCAAAAAGGTAGGGTAGGAAAAACTCGTTTGATGTGTTTTGCATGATCACTTTGTAAACACTGGGTCGGTACTTCCGCCTACGTCACACGTGACCTTTCCAATGTTATTACGTAATGCGTGACGTCATGACGCAGAGCTAGCACAGGATATATGTTTTTTAATTTTTGTAGAAAATGGCAGATCGTTTCACTAGATAAAACCCTTATTCTTCAGTTGGGATCATGTAGAGCCCATTGAAGCTGCATTGGAACTGCAATTTGGACCTTCAACCCACTGATCCCTACTGAAGTCCACTATATGGACAAAAATTCTGTAATGTTTTCCTCAAAAACCTTTCCTTTCGACTGAAAAAAAGAGAGACATGAACATCTTGGATGACATGGGGGTGAGTAAATTATCAGGAAATTTTAATTCTGAACTGAACTAACCCTTTAAGTGTGGAAAGAAAATGGAAAGAGAGATATACCTGTCAATCAATTCACTCAGTCTCCCATCCAGCGTCCAATCTTCACCTCCCTTTTTTCAGCCACAATCCACAGTGTTGTGTGTAGATATGTGTGTGTGTGCATGAGTGTGTGTGTTTGGTAGCCCCCATGGAGCAGCACTTAACTCTGTAGAGGAATTGAGCGCTACTCAGCAGAGCTCGGGTCCCTACCTCTCTTCTCTTTCTAGCTCTCTCTCTCTCTCTCCCTCTCTCCACTCCTCCACTCAGTCTATCGACCCTCTAAAAGTGTCTGCGGTGAAAGAGCGCCATCGATCATCCCCCAGGAGAGAGGGAGAGACACAGAGAGAGCAAGGGAAAAAAACAGTGAGAGTGAGAGAGGACGTAGGCTGAATGCAGTGACAATGGAACTGCACTAGACACATAGATTTGGAACACACACACACAGATATATCCAAAGCAAGCCAGCATCCCTTTGCACTTCCGCTCCATGGCTGTTCTACCATACTGTGGGCACTTACACACACATGGAGTTGTTTGAAGTGTGATAGAAAGACACACTAGACTGCTGACTGGTGATGGTTATTGGAAAAAAACAGTATTGAATAATATGCAATGTTATTATTAGTTTAATATGTGGACCACAAAACTAGTTGTAAGTGTCAGTTTTCCAAAACTTTCCATTGACGTATGGTTTGTTATGATAGGACAACATTTGGCCAAGATACAACTATTTGTAAATCTGGATTCTGAGGGTGCCAAAATTTTTGAGAAAATCACCTTTAAATTGTCCAAATGAAGTTCTTAGCAATGCATATTACTAATCAAAAATTAAGTTTTGATATTTTTACGGTAAGAAATTTACAAAATATCTTCATGGAACATGATCTTTACTTAATATCCTAATGATTTCTGGCATAAAAGAAAAATCAATAATTTTGACTCATACAATGATTTTGTGGCTATTGCTATAAATATACCTGCGCTACTTAAGACTGGTTTTGTGGTGAATGGTCACATATAGCATTGGTGATTCAAATGTCACCACAATTATTTGGTTTCATTACTTTTTCAAAAATGGGACCGCTTGCGAATAAAAAATGACGGCAATTTCATTTCTTCTCATTTTTAGAACAATGTCCCGGTCTGAAGGAGCCTAAAAAAAGTGGAGGAACTGCAATCCAAACTGATCTGCTGCTTGCGAGATCACCTGAGCTCGGTCAGCGCAGGAGGCGTGGCTTCAACTGTCAAGGCCACACCCACAGTGGCAGCTGTGCTGGGCTTGAGGGCGGAGCTTCGAACTCAGCGTACGCAAGGCCTACAGAGGATCTTCTACCTGAAGCTTGAGGACCTGGTCCCACCCCCGCCGCTCATCGATAGGTTTCTGGACACCTTGCCCTATTGATGACCACGTCCCCTTTTGCACACCACTGACACGCCCACAAGCTCACTCAGACACGCCCACAGCGGCTATAAACTCACCCTGGGAGGGACAGAGCCAGTAGCTAACAATGACACTGAACTCGATTTCCCATGAGTCCCCAAAATCCTCACAGGAAACAAACGTGTCTGAGGAGAAACCAATCATATAAGCGCTTTTAATCTCTGCTCTGCGCCTGATAGTGTAGATACGAGGCGGGGTTTGAGCGGATCTGACGTAACGCGCGTTGGGAGCGAGCGTCTTGGCGCGCCACGTCAGGAGAAGTATTACAGTGCGAGAATGTGTGTATGTGTGTGTGTGTGTGTGAGTACGCACACTTAACGGCTCCTTTGCAGGCGGTCCAAAAGTTCCACCACAATCCACCTCGACGACAGCAGTTGTGTTCATCACAAACATACACTCACAAACACACAAGTGCACGCGAACTGTCCTTTCGCACATACGCACGCATCCAAAACGCCAGCTTCAGATGCCAGATTATGACATATCAACTGTCGTTGGCAGAAACGAAGTGGATGTGTGTGTGAAAACACGTAGGAGTGTCTCTGAGGGAGGCTTTCGCCACACAGACAGAACGACAGAGTGCATTAATGTCCAGAATCACAGTTGATCACACCCCAGAAACCTGCAAACAAGTGCAATTTACTAAGTGCTATTGTAAACGAGGAGAGAGAGGAGAGAACGAGAGAGAGAGTGTGTGTGTTTGTTCCAGTCCTATTTCAAACTCTAAATTATTTTAATACTAAGACTCAACTTGTGAGGTAACGGTTTCAATTGAGATGATTTCGCCCGGTCTGCGCACTAACTTTTTAACGACGAAGTTCCACAGACTTGAAATTACTGTAGTTTTTGTTTTTATCACTATTCTGAATAAAAACCAAGGGATTTTAGCGGTAGGATAACAGAGTAAAGAGAGTAGAATTGGGCTTTGAGCACTTAAAAAACAGGAGGAGAAGAGAAGGCAGGGGAGACGCAGGTGCAGAGAGAGGATGGGAGGAATGAAACATTCCGCGTTCATGCTCATTTTTGTATGTTTATACTGTCTACGCCATTTATTAATATGGAGGACATTATTGCAAAAATGTCTTTTATATGTACAAAAAAGTAAAAACGGATTATATGCATGGTTTTCTCCTTCTCGCCTCTGCTTGTATTTATTTTGCAAAGACTGCCGGCTCCACAAGGGCTTGAACACACTTACTGACTGGGCGTTCTCGCTTACTTTATCATACGGCAGCAGTTTGAACAGATGAGAAAGTACAAATTATATAAAATATAAATATATATATATATATACACAATACAAAACTAATATTTTGAAGTGTTTTTATCTGATAGCTTTTTCAAATCTTGTGGTACAAGTTGTGCATTGTTTTTTGGAGAAGAAACATAAAAAAAGAAAAAAAAAACATGTTTTTCAATGTCTCTTTTGGTTTGTTTAGTTTTTTTTTTCTCTTTGGTTCACTGGAGGCTCTGTTCAGCACTTTGAAATCATAAAAAAACCCTTCTGATTATTTGAGTGGAAGTGTCGTTTTTCTGTTCACCTCTGTGTAAAAGCATCAGAAGTGTTTTTCTCTTGAAGCTTGTGTTTGTTGTCACGACTCAGGATGAGACCGAGGGACTCCCCCTTTGTCGAGTTCAAAAAGCATCGACATGTCAGGTGTCTTTACAGCTTAATACCATCATGTACCCTAATATGCGTACGTGTATGGGGGCGGATTCTGGACAAGGTCCACATTGCATTGAGCTTCTGGTATTGGGGGACAGATTCAGAGCATTTTGGGGGATTCTGACCACATCAGGCCTACGGTCCTCGTTAAGCCCCATCGATCCACGCTGTGACATTTCGGTGCAGACGCGCTCTCACACACATGCACACTGACACGGCTGCTCTTTCTCTGTCTTCCTCCATCACTCTACTAATTTGTCTGGGATTGTCGAGAGCAAAGCTCACCATGCATGGGCATATATGAACGTACCACACACACACATACACTTGTATATGTGGTTTATGGTGACTCTTCATAGCCAATTTTCGAATTAAAAAAAACAGGAAGTGTCCTCATAAACCATGTTTTCATTGTAATACCCATGTCATCCATTACATACATTTGTGTCCATATAAACTATATTTGTAAGCGTGCACACACACACATATATTTAAAATACTATAAATGCTTCACATAGAGCTTTCTGGTCTGCACAATGCAGTGAACATTTATTTTTCAGACACTAATAGATAGTTACAATATATATATACGTATTAGTAAGAGTTTATTTGCAAAAACAGATAACTCAGGGTTTTTTTAATTTCAAAAATCATGTATTTTTTAATTATGTTATCATGTTTTACTGTGTTTTATAGTGTTAGTTAGCTGTATTTTTTGTTAATTTTGCTTGATCAAAATAACCTAACTGCAGTTTGATTGAGATGAATTGGAATGCACGCTGAACAAAACATGATTTTTGAAAATTTAAAAAAAAAAAAAGTTATCTGTTTTTGCAAATTAACTCTCTCTATATATAAATGTGTGTGTGTGTGTGTTCTTGTTTATGCTACAAGGATAGTAAAACCTTAAATTTTTGGCATAGTGGGGACCAACCTGTGGTCGCTACGAGGGGAAAACATTATTAAAAATAGTAAATGATGTTTATCTGAAAGTGTAACAATGCAAACAGTGCATAAAAGGTTTTCTGAAGGGGTTGAGTTCCACACAATTCACAGAAACCTAATGTGTGTGTGTGTGTGTGTGTGTGCGTGTGTCAGGGTTATTTAGGTTAACTAAAACTGAAACCGTTTTAAAAAAAAACTTGAAATAATTTGAATTAAAAATAAACATTAACTAAAAAAAAAAGATTTCATCTTTTAATTTCATTTAACTTTATATGCTAAAACTAAGACTGAAATAAGACTATACAGACTACTACTAAAAATGACAAAAACATACAACAAAATTATTAAAACTTTAAAAAATGAAAATTATAAAAATGTATACAAAATATGAATAAAAACTATTATAGTTTTTCAATGATACAAAAAGTGATATGATATGTGTGTGTGTGTGTGTGTGTATCAGGGTTAAGTTAACTAAAAATAAAACTAAAACTGAAACCATTTTTAAAAAACTTGAAATAACTTAAATTAAAAATAAACATTAACTAAATTTACTACCTTTTAATTTCATTTAACTTGATATACTAAAATAATTAAAACTAAAACAGAAATAAGACTACACAGACTACTAGTAAAAATGACAAAAACACAACTATATTATTAAAACTTTAAAATGAAAATGGAAATTCTAAAAATAAAAACAGATACAAAATATGACTAAAAACTGTTATAGTTTCTCAATGATACAAAAAGTGATATGTGTGTGTGTGTGTGTGTGAGTATGCTTAACTATATTTTGGGGTCAGATGTGTAACCAAAAGTGAGCAAAACCTGACAAAATCACCACATCCTCATTTGTAAAACTGGTATAAATATATAAATAAATATAGTCTTTTTTTTTTTTTTGAAATTGTAAAAATGCAGAAAGTTTTCTGTGAGTGGTAGACATATAAGAAGTCTGTGTAATGTTCCCATTTGGATAGCAAAATTAAGTGTGTGTGTAATTTATATGAATTTATACATAATTATGCATAATTTTATAAATATTTACAGTTTATTTTATTTTATATATTTTATTTTGTATTAGTTTTGTTTTTTATTAGTCTTTTTATTCTATTAAGCTTTCAGAGGATGTTATAAACACACTCACTGTGGCACACACACTTAGACAGGTGGATGGTAGGTTGGTGAAGCTGTCAGTCTGGGGGAGGGCAGATCGATTCAGAGTGACAGGTAGCCAACCCCCCTGGAGTCTTCATTAAAACCCTGTATTAGAGCTGCAGGGGAGGGGCACACACACACACACACACACGCAGAGCACACACCTCATTTCCCTGTAAGTATGGTGTGGTGTGTTTGTGTGGCTCATGATATATTGATTGGCTGTTAGCGAGTGTGTTGAGGGGATCAGCAGGGTTGGACTCACACTGGAAACAAAGCTTTAGCGGAAGAGCGAGACTGCTGCTCACACACACATGCAAATCAGGTCTAATGCCAAAGTGCACATTTGCATTAGCTGTGATCTAGAGCTATTCCAAAAAAATAACATTATAAAAACTATATTAAATACAAGATTACATGACAAATTTTGTTTTTAATAAACGTTTTTTTAATTAATTAATTTATTTATACAATTGCAATTATAACATTTAGAATGATCCATTCCTTAATAATTGAACAAGAATCAAACACTTAATCGAATATTAATAGATTAATTTAGCTAATCCAGCTTAGACTTTCACCCCCTAAAACCAGGTACGAGTTTGCATTAAATTGATTACTGGTCAGTACAAAAGATTTTCTGAGATCAAACTATTTAAAGGTGACATATCATGAAATTTTTACAGTGCTATACACTGTAAAAAATAAAAAACACAATTTGTTGAGTCAGTTTTAAAATAATTTGTTACCCTGCTGCCTTCAAATTTTAAGTTCAGTCAACTCAAATAAGTTTAGTCAACTTGAAATGTTAAGTTGTACTAAGTAACAACTTAGATATTTGTGTTTGCTAAACTTAACAGATGGGTAAGTAACCCAGCTGCCTTAAAATTTTAAGTTGTCACTTAGTATAATTTAACATTTCAAGCTGAATTAACTTTTTTTGAGTTGACTGAACTTCAACAAGGCAGCTAGGTAACAAATTATTTAAAGTTGACTCAACAAATTGTTTTTTTACAGTGTACTTGGGTTACTGGTGCCAACCCAGAAAATGTGAAAAAGAACAACCCAGTACATTTTTAAGTAAGCCTTTCTCTGCTAGCTTGTGAAAAAACGAGCTGCCCAGATTTCATTTCCCCATGACGTACACTGTAAAAAACAATTTGTTGAGTCAACTTAAAATAATTTGTAACCTGGCTGCCTTAAAATTTTAAGTTGTCAACTCAAAAAATGTTTATTGAACTTGAAATGTTAAATTATACTAAATGACAACTTAGATATTTGAGTTGAATCAACTTAAAATTTTAAGGCAGCTGGGTTAATTACCTATATGTTACTTAGTATGTTGTTACTTAGTACAACTTAATATTTCAAGTTGAATAAACTTATTTTAGTTGGCTGAACTTAAAATTTTAAGGCAGCAGGGTAACAAATTATTTTAAGCTGACTCAACAAATTGTGTTTTTTATTTTTTACAGTGTAGATAGGAGATCTTATTATAATATTACAGCCCCTTGATCTGAAAGTTTCCACCCACTGCGCTGCCATTTTGTTTTCGCAAGCGACAACAGTGTACCCATAATGACGCCATGGCACAATTTCGAGCAAAGCATGCTAACTGTTCTGTTGTTGGCTGCACAGACGAGCACAAAACACTATTTAGAGTCCCAGCCTCAGAGGAGACAAGAAAGCAGTGGATTTATTGATTTATTTACTGTATATTACACTGCTGCCACACAGATCTAATATAAACATGCGATTTCTTTCCCAGCTGTTTACCTTCACAGACATAACTGACTGTTTTTGTAGCTCATGTGTGTTTTTAACATACACTTGTGTGTATTTGACAGTGTAAGCGCAATGAGACATGAAAGAGAACTTAGTTTAGTACTCACATGCCGTGTGACAGACGCTTTCTGTGCGTTCGTTTCAAACTAGGAAAACCCTATATCAGAAGTTTAAACTAATATGTTTTAAAACACACGATAGGCATATTAATCAAAACCAAACAGATGTTTTAGCAGAGTTTCTGAGGTACCAGCTGTTCTGGAAAAGGGGGCGGGGAGAAGCAGCTCATTTGCATTTAAAGAAACATGCACAAAAACAGCGTGTTTGTGCTTCCACTCAAAACAGGCAATTTTAAAATGATATAACAAATGATCTGTGGGGTATTTTGAGCTGAAACGTCACAAATACATTTAGGGGACACCTGAGACTTATTATAAAAAGGGGCATAATATGTCTCCTTTAACATTTGGTAGCTTAAAAAATGTAAAAAACTATATACTATATCAAAAAGGTATAACAACTCATTCAAATCTATAGGCGAATCACAACTTTAATGCAATAGATTAATGTATTAATTATTTAGTGTTGGTTTGTAAAGAAAGCTAAACCCAAATCACACGTATATATGTACAACTCATCCTGCACTTTGAACTCCTACCTAAATTTTACCTCAGTTTGCACTGCTTGTTGAAAAGATGTGTACTATTCACCTAGTAAAGTGAGTGAAAGATGATAAAGTGGGTGAAAGATCAAACAGACTTACGATGGGAGAATAACCTGAGCTTTATCTAAGTTGCAGAATATCACACAAACTTTGGAATGAAACGTATGAAAAACACTCAGCTGCACAGCAACACCTAGCAAACACCTTAGTACCTTCTGACACACAAAAACACCTTTTGCATTTTCTTCAGAAAATGGAAGCGTTCAGATTATTTTTTAAACAGGATCTGTGTTTTAGTTTAGTTTTATTTTCATATTGTTTTGGCACGGGTGTAGGTTGCACTAGCCTGTTTGATCTATGAAGGGGGTATTCCAGATTCTAATCTCATCTGAAATAATGTGGTCTGGCCTTTTGGGTTTTACCTTTGGGTGATGGGGTTGAAGTGAAGATGATGGTGATATGATGAAGACTGGTCCTTTCACAGGCATGTGGTATAACCCCACTACAGTGGGACTCCCCCTCCGTCAGGAGGAATGAGGGCGGTAGGGGCGGGACAGTCTGGAGAGATGGAGAGCTCAGCCTCGTGTCGGAAGTTGAGACCGATATGATGAACGTACTGCAGCCTGCCAGGTTACTGGGTTCAGATTCTCCCCTTAAAAGCCCTTTTAGATTCTACCACAAACACTTTCAGTTTTTCCATCCTCCCACTCCTTCTTTCTGTCTTTATGTATCTCACGCTCTCTTTTTTTTTCGATGTGTCTTTCTCAATCAGTGTATTGTTGATTTTTAAGATCATGAATTTGTGTCGGTAAGATTTTTGGCGGGATGTTTTTTAAAAATGTTTCTCATGCTGACCAAGGCTGCATTTGTTTGATCAAAAATACAGTAAAAACAGGATAATATGGTGAAATGTGATTACAGTTCTAAAGAACTGTTCTTATATTTTAAATTGTACTTTATTCCTGTGTTTGAATCACTGAATGCTTGCTGTAGTATGCTTACAGTGTCACATGATTCTTCAGAAATCATTCTAATATGCTGACTTGGTGCTTAAGAAACATTTATTATTATCAGTGTTGAAAACTGTTGTGCTGCTTATTTTTGTTTTAACCTTATCTTTATTTGTTTATTTATTTGGGTTGTGATAGTAATCACTCAATTGGAGAGCAGAGGAGTGATTATCAGTCATGTAGATATGGTGGTTTGTACCTGTAAACGAGGCTTATGAAACTTCTTGTCTGCAGTGTGGCTTTTCACGCTGGTTGGCTGGTTGTGTGGGTGATTTCTTTGTAGGTTCATTATGAACTGAAACGGTGGTTACATCTCTCTCTGTGTCTTTCAGTTTGTGTATGTATGTGGCTGGAAAATAAACCTAAAGATCCAGAGCTTTACAGAAAGCCTTTGGGAGATACAGAAATAAAGATACCTAGAGAGAGAAAGGGAGGGAGGAAGGTTGGGAGCACACAGTGGGCTTTGGTTGGATCTCAGTGCTCACATGTGGTTAATCCGCTGGTGTTCCCTAAAGCCGGAAACACTGATCATTGAGGCGCTGAGGGAAGAGCAGGTGTGTGCAGTGTTTCTAAACCTTAATTATACCCAACACATTCAAAGTCCTCATATATTAACATAGAAAATAACATTATTTTATTTCACATTTATTATGCACACCACGCTTAAAAAACTGGAACTACATTTGCATCTGTGATGCAATTTTGTAATCATTATCTAATCATGTTCTGATAACCTAATCATTCCAAACCTCTGGACAAATTTGTTTAGACTTTCTTTACACAACTCATTGAACATATTGATTTGTAGGACGACTTTTCTTTTTGGACAGCTTACAATAGAGTGTTTTCACAACGCGTCATCAATTGGCCATGGCAGCAATGAACATAAACAATGTCACTGAACTGAAGAAAACTCGCATATTTTGCTGATTATTGCTGCTGAAAATGGTCAATTATTATCATGTCTTGGAATGTACTAATCAGTTGGATTGGGAAAATATTTGGAGTATATTACAGACTGCCAAAGTTATAACAAATCAAAGAGAAGAGTGCAAAAAGCTGTCTGAGGAAAGAAGGCGTTTGGGGTTGGCCAAACTGAAAAAGGATTTCCAAGGCAAGATTCTTGACAACATTTGTGTTTGTTTTTATCATTTCCAGTCAGGTAGGTGAAATATTAGGCTAATTAATACTGCATAGTATGTATCTTTACCACCTATTAACTTTAGTTTGTCAAAATATTGCACATGTAAGTCCTTATATAATTTAACAGCGTCCACGTTGTTTTCCGTGGTTTAGACAGCATACGTACAGAACAACGTATTCAGTAGTACAGTAACTGCGCAATCCATGCTATTGTTTACATCCGAGTATCGCCAATATGCCGGTGCATCCGGGTAACTGACTAAATCGTGATGTAAGTGCAAACCATCTATCAGAATGGGCAGTGAGAAGGACACTCCACATCTCTGACAGCGGGTAAGAAGTATATATAGGCCTATATATTTTTTATGATCTAAAATATATATTTGTACATTTGACATACAATGTTATTGTTACGAAATGTGAGAAAAGAGAAATGTGTAGACACCGTGACGCTTAATTTTTACAATGCACTGATTAAAATGGTGCAAATGTGAAAATAAACATTTCATATTGAACATTTCAAGGCCAAATGTAGACATTAAATATTATATAGTTTGCCTCTCCCAGTAAAACTTTGATGTTTCAAATGCAACAAGTATTTTTCGTAACTTTTTTGTAGTGTTCTATCAACTGGATAATAGAGTTGACCAGCACGTTCGCTCTTTTAAAACAGTTTTAGTTCCGCACAGAGCCATTAGACGGACACATTTTGTTGTTGCACACAGCACAAAGCGAAACCACTGTTTACAAACACAAAGTTAGTGACAGCGACTAAACTTACTCACAGCAGAGCTTCTCTGTTTACCGTTTTCTCGACAGGTAAGGAAAGTCTTATATGAAACTGAAAAAAGGCAGTTTCAGTGTATGTGGTTTACAATCACACAGCTGAATAAATTCTCTGTTGAGGGAGCGTAGCAAGCTAGCTGAACTTATACACATCTGTTTGCCCTAGGGATTTTATTATTATGGCTTTTAAAAAGTATAATATTGAACATGAGAATGTGAATACACAGTCCTGTTTTGACAGCTAACGCTGATAGTGTAACAGTCTTATCACGCTAGACGTGTTGTCTGACATTTGACATAATGTTGATATCTGATACTTGCACTTTAGTATCTGTGGTTCTACCATGTTTTCTACACATTTAACATAGTAATAGTAATATTGTGATGTTGGACTATATTCTTTGAAGCATCTCAGAGTACAGTGTAAATACCATGGTACAAAATTACTACTACTACTACTACTACTAACATTTAATTTCATATATGACTTAATTATCATATTGTCTCTTACTGTCTTTTAGAAGAACACTGAGTATGTGTAAATGTGTTAAGCCTGTGACCTTATAAGAGAGGTCATAAGAGACGGTCAGGATGGCGGAAGAGGCTGGAAAGCTTCCACTTCGGCGCCTGGAGCCCCCCATTCAGAAATTCATTAAAGTGGCCATTCCCACTGATCTGGAGAGACTGCACCAGCACCAACACAACATAGAAAAGGTACAAACACACACACATGAGCCGAGCACATCACACCCAAAACTCAGCATATGGTCAACAGAGAGAGCCATGTGTCTGTGTGCGTGGTCACCATAGGGAGTCGAGAGCTGAATAGCTCGTGGTGTATCTGAAATCTCTCCCGGTCAGCCTGCTTGAGGAACATGTAATAGGGTTTGGGGGATCTTGAATAGCCATGGAAAACTAGATGATTGTGAACTGCCAGGCTGAGATTTTATTGAATGTACATAAACAGTGTGAAAAATAACTGAGCTTCATTTTTGCAGTTTCAGAGAAACAGTCAGTGGGACAAACTTCACCAAGAGCACATCAACTCCAGCCGCACTGTCCAGGTACAACAAAATTGTAATACAGCAACATTTAAATGCATTGCCTTTTAGAAATGTATATATTTACTTATCAAGGATGCATTCAGTTGATCAAAAATGACAGTAAAGACCGTAAAGATTTCTATTTCAAATAAATGCTGTGATTTTCAAACTTTCTAAGTTCTAATCAAAGACCTCTGAAAAGATTTCCACAAAAATCACAGCTATTTTCAACATGATATGCTCAGCGGAAGTATTTATTTGTCCAAAAATTATTCTTGAGAGTTCAATTTCCATAAAATGAAATGTAAAAATGCTGTGAATGACTGGAAAAGTCATAGTCGCAAAATGTGAGACAATTGCCATCAACTACTAAGGGGATTTGGGTTTATGTGGTGTTGTTCAGTTCATAAAAAATATCTCTCAATTTTATTGGTCTTGCTGGCTTTCAAAGGGTAGTGAGCTGGTTTCAAAATATTCCCACAAGGCACTGTGGAATGTTGCTCAGACAAAACACTCTTAGTGATGTAACAAGCTGTTGCCATGGTTAAATTGCATAATAATTCTTAACATCATATGGGCACAGTTAAAAGGGATGATGTAAGCGAAAATAAAAGTTCTGTTATCTTTAATTCTCCCTGTATGATGTTTTCTCAATGGAACTCAAAAGGAGACATCACGCATGATGTCTGAGCTGCTGATAGTGGCAGGGTTCATACAAGGTGCTTAAAGGAGAAGTCCACTTCCAGAACAACAATTTATGATAATGTACTCACCCCCTTGTCATCCAAGATGTTCATGTCTTTCTTTCTTCAGTCGTAAAGAAATTGTGTTTTTTGAGGAAAACATTTCAGGATTTTTCTTCATATAATGGACTGATATGATGCCCCGAGTTTGAACTATCAAAATGCAGTTTAAATGCAGATTCAAACGATCCCAAATGCAGTTGTAAACGATCCCAGCTGAGGAAAAAGAAGGGTCTTATCTAGCAAAACGATCGGTTATTTTCATTAAAATAAATACAGTTTAAATACTTTTTAATTTCAAATGCTTGTCTTGTCTTTCTCTGAACTCTGTGTATTCTGACGAAAAACTCCAATCGTATTTTCTCCCTCAACTTCAAAAATCATTTCAAAATCATCCTACATCACTGCAGAAGTACCGAGCCAGTCTTTGCAAAGTGAACATGCAAGGAAGATCAAACACCCTTAACAAAAAAGGTAAAACAGCGATATAGGACAATTTTTAAATTGAGGGAGAACATAGGAGTTTTTCGACATACCTTAACTGTCATGAACCGGAAAAAAAGTCAGGAAGAGCAAGACAAGACGAGCTTTTGACATTAAAAAGTATATAAATTGTATTATTTTTATAAAAAATAACCGATCGTTTCACTAGATAAGACCCTTCTTCCTCGGCTGGGATCGTTTGAAGCTGCATTTTGGGCGTTCAGACTTGGGGCACCATACCAGTCCGTTATATGGAAAAAAAATCCTGAAATGTTTTCCTTAAAAAATATAATTTCATTACGACTGAAGAAAGAAAGACACGAACATCTTGGATGACAAGGGGGTGAGTACATTATATGTGAATCTTTGTTTTGGAAATTGACTTCTCCTTTAAAGTGCTTGAAGTACTTGAATTTGACTTTTTGAAATTTTTGAAATTTTGAAATTCTTGAAATTCTTTAATATCTTTTCATGTAAAATTCACGCAATTCAAAAAAACAAAAGACTTTTTTTTGCTTATTTCAATTAATAAAACAAGTAAAAAAGACATGAATAAAGCTAAGCCAGTTGTAGTACTGTAGTAGTACTTCGGAGCAGGTTCGCAAATCCTTTGCTTCACATAGGAACTTTGCTGCGTCGATCGCAAATCATTGGATTCAGATCGAGACTTCAGCGCAGGTTTGCGAATCATTTGATTCAGTTTGGGGCTTTAGAGCACGTATCGCGAATCATTTGTTTCGGATCAGGATTTCGGAGTGGTTTCACAAATCTTTTTTTTCTGATTTTTGGTTTTATTAAACAGTAGAAAACATCAAACCATTAAGGCAGTACAGTTATAAAAACAAAACAAAGAAAAAAGGAAAAAAAGTATACACAAATACTAATCCCTTAGGAAAATTAACCGTGGTTTTAAATTGAAAGAGAAGACATTGATAAGTGAGATCTCTGATTGAAGTCCAAAAAAGTAGTGCTTGAAAAGTCCTTGGAAGACCTGGAATTTCATTTTACAGTATCTGTACGAACCCTGTAGTGGTTTTCGAAAAAAAAAAGTCTTGTGTTCTATAGTCCATAAAATCAGTAGATTTGAACTGAAATTGAATCATAGTTAACTGAAAAAAAAGACGTCTTATCTTGAATTAAATATCTTAATTTGTTTTCCAAAGATGAACGAAGGTCTGACGGGTTTAGAACGGCGGTGAGTAATTAATGACAGAATTTTCATTTTTGGGTGAACTATCCCTTTAAGCAAAAAAGAAATGTCATAATTATGCAGGTTAAACAAAAAATAAAAGGAAGTAATCTGTGCATTTAAAAATGTCCCTGAACATGATAAAATGATCTCATAATATGTCTTCATCCTGTTCTGATACCGCTGCGAGACATGTCTATATATATATATATATATATATATATATATAAAGTAATGTTTGACTCAGGTCTCTGGTGTACGGGATGGTGTACGTGTGATGTCTTTTCTCTACCTAATGGCCAGACAAGCATGTAACCTGTGTGTTAATGTCTCTGAGAGTCTGTCCTGGGTTCTCTCATGGGGCAGTCTTTGGAGTGTGTTATGTGCTGTGAGTGTGTGTGTGTGACCTTAGCACCCAGGTCCGGTCCCCCTAGAGATGCCAGAGAGCTTTCCTGTGTCCACCACTGCAGAGAGTGTGCGAGAGCCTGCAAGTGTTTCTGTGTCAGCGAGATGTGGACGACTGACAATAGACGGAAACAAGACAGACATTGTTAAAGTAGCTCCCTGGGGACAGAAAGAGAGAGAGCAAGAGAGGAAAAACCCTAAGATTGCTCTCATCACACACCTATAGAAGAAGCTTTGGGGTGGGGGGGGTGGACTGACCCAGATTGAGATTTATTTTGGCTGTTTTTGAGGTCCTTAGTGTCCCCGTTCTATGTTATAAAGCAAGCTGCATGTCTTACTAATGTTTTTAGTGTTCATTCTGTGTGTATGTGAATCAGTTAGGAGGGATGATCCTGAGTATGATTATTCAGAGTGTGAAATGAGAGCAGTTGAGCGGAACGCTTTGATTGGCCGGCTGTTAGCTTTGACCTCTGGGTTCAATACGTATGAATTGATCTGTAATCCCTGTTAGATGTTGGAGTCCGGACGTGAGCCGATGGGAATCGATGGGCCACGACAAAGCACCAGTTCTTTTTTATGTAACTTCAGGTTTTTATCAACAGCTGGTCCGCAATTAACGAGAAAATTATGAATTACAGAGTTCATCATGGAAAACCTAGAAAAATCATCAAAAATCAAGGATTTTGAAATTTGATATGCAGGTCTGGAAAAGTTATGGAAAATAATGCAGTCTTACAAAATCTTGGAATAAATCATTGGCATTTCTAGTTTTTCTGGTAACAATATTTTATATGTCCAAAATGATGACCATAAAGAGAAGACAATTATTGAGAGTTTTCATTACCAAATACACTACCACTCAAAAGTTACAGATTTTTAATGTTTTTTTTTTTTTTTAAGATTTCTCTACTGCTTTGATTTATTTGATCCAAAATATTTTTATTATTTAAAAATAACTGCTTTATACTTGAATTTATTTTAAAATGTAAATTATTCCTGTGATCAAAGCTACATTTTCAGCATCATTACTCCAGTTTTCAGTTTCACATTATCCTTCAATATAGAAATGAATGCTAGCAAGGATAAAGAAATTTATAATGTTACAAAAAATTATATTTCAGATCAGTGATGTTCTTCTTAATTTTCTATTTATCAAAGAAACCTGAAAAAATCTACTCGGCTGTTTTTTAACATAATAATAATAATAATAATAATAATAAATGTTTTTTGAGCAACAATTTAGAATATTAGAATGATTTCTGAAGGATCATGAAGACTGGAGTAATGATGCTGAAAATTCAGCTATGATCACAGGAATAAATTACATTTTAAAATATATTCAAATAGAAAACAGGTATTTTAAATAGTAAAATTTATTTTGCAATTTTACTGTTTTTGCTGTACTTTGGATCAAAAAATTTGCAGACTTGATTAACAGAAGACTTCTTTAAAAACATTAAAACTTTTGACTGGTAGTGTAGATAAGTAAATAATAGTAATAATAATAATAATAATATTAAGTTTAAAAAAAGAACAAAACCCAGAACAAATAATCTTAATGTACAAATACAGTATTAACCTCCTTTATTATTTTATTTTATTTTATTTTATTTTATTTTATTTTATTTTATTTTATTTTATTTTATTTTATTTTATTTATTTTTTTACACTGCTGAATTCTATTCCATTGGTTGGATTTTGCCATTTGGGAAATGTTTGTGTAAAAATTCATTTAAATGTATAAAGTGTCAAAATTATTTCTAAAAATAAAATAAAATAAAATAATCCAGTAATCCCAAACCACTGTACAGGTCATGGAAAAGCAATATAAATTGATTGGTTAGCATGTAGTGTGAGCCCTGTGTTTATTATACAGTGGGTTTTGGACAATATTGACATGAATCTTTTTTAATTTGTGCTAATTTTGCACTGATAAGGGACAACACAAACTACGAAAACATATTTTGTTACATAAACAGTTTATACATAGAAAAAACTTAAATTTTGATTCATCAAAATATCCACCATTAGCAGCTATTACAGCTCTGCATAATCTGGGCCTACATTCATTGTATTCTAAACTTTATTGGCAATCAATTGTTGAAGCTATTACGGTGTGCTGACCCAAAAAACTTTTAAAAACCTGGGCCAAGTTTAAACCAGTAACCAGGCATCACAGCTGACTTTGACATGAATATATTGCCATTATTATGTGATCGAAATGAAAATTATTATTGCTGGTCTTCAATGATAATGTCAACTTACTTCAATGTATTTGCACCAAAAAATGATAAGGATTTATGCTGATATTGTCCAAAACCACACTTTGCCAGGGGTGTTTTCAAACTTTTGGAGGGCAGTGTAAATGTTTTATATTTTTAATTTTACCAACTCAGTTTGCAAACACACTTCAATTTTGATTGGGAACTTAATGAGATGTTGACAGGGGATAAGATGCGTGTCTGTATAAACATGCATCCGGAGATTAAAAAAAAAAGTGTAAATGATTTCTGGTTTCAGATCCTCATATCACAATTTGACATTCATAAGGTCTTTAAGGTACTAAACTCGGCACTCAGCATAATCA